>NC_090020.1:25973481-26273619 GCF_036417845.1 Apteryx mantelli | reverse complement strand
CTATAGAGATGAAGCATGAAGAGAAAGGAGAACAGACAAAGACAAATAAATACAGATCATATTCTCAGTAAAGAAGATAATTCAAAATAGAGGAGATAAAGGGGATTGCGTATTAGACATGAAGAGACAGAGAAGTGGTGAAAGCATGTTTGGGATACCAAAAATGAAATTAGAAAGATGAGAGTGCAGAATAAAAGTGACCATAACAAGAGGAACAAGGAGAATGAATGCAAACTAGAAAGGAAATAGTAAAGCTGAATAAAAGAAGAGTTATAACAGTAATTTGAAGATGTGGCTGAGAAGCATGAAAAAGAAAAAGGAAATGATAACAAATGAGGTTTAGTGAGCCTAAGGCAGAAGAAAAGTAAAAAAAAATGTGAAAAGCAAAAACAAGTCCAAAGCTTGTGAGCTTTCCTTTATTTAGTAGCAGTTCTGTGTCGTTCTGTCACACATAATCCTTTAGTTCTGTGAACTGGAGAAAGAGAATATTCTCAGAGTTTGCTGTATCAGTTTTCCAGGTCACTTTGATTTCTCTAGACACAGGGCATGTAATGAGCCTCCAATCAAGTGGAAGTTCCACTTAATTTATTAAATTAGAAATCTATTAAAATTATTCAGAAGAGGGTGGGAGAAGCTTCACGTTTGAGCTCCTTTTTATTTTTTTATCTGAGGGTTTCTGTGCTCTCATTACTGAATGGTCCTTTCAAGGATTAAAAAAAATATCTGTCTGTCTCATCTTTCCCTTATCTAGAATAAGCAAATAACAGGTACTGTGTTGGGGAAGCCACAGGAAATAAGGGGTGGGGTGAAGGGAGGGCTTAAGGTATGAAGAGCAGCAAAGTGAAATTACATTTGCTCCAAACATGGCTGTTGAAGGAAGTTCCCGTCTCTCTGGGTGATGAGACCCATTCTGGTCCAGCCTCCTGTGAATGTCGGTTCCCTTTGTTGTGGAGGGGTTCGCTGCATAGTGAATAAGGTAATTGTTCTGCTGGAACGTGGGTGCAGGATGGAGCAGCTAAAGGACAGGCAAACTCTCAGGTCACCAAAGTACGGATTTAAATACCGAGAGGCTCTTCATTAAACATAGAGCAGCCAGTGTGGAGAGTAGATACCTGGGGCTGGAAAGCTTTTGCAGAGCTGGGAGAAGCAGAGCTTCAGATATGCAGATGCTCTTATCTATTTGCTATTGGTATTTTAGACAAAAGTATTTCATATGGCTCAGGAGGGGTTTCTGGAAGAGCCCGAAGATTGAAAAAAAGTAGCTGACCTGTAACGTTCCTTTCAGTTTAATCTAGGAGAAGGATATGGATTATTTCAGGATGTTCACTATTACCACTGAAGCCTTTCTGAGGTAGTAGGGACCATAGGCAGTGCCACAGAGAAGTCCAGAAGGCAAGACAGTCTCACACTCTTGATTACTCTCCTAGCCCCATGGAGTGTAGTAATGCCCTGTAAGCTGGACTTTTAAGACAAACTTCTCTATTATTAGAGCTAAGGACTGTCTTTGCTTTTGTTTATGCAATTTCGCAGAACCCAAAAGTTCCAGCTTCATTTTCAAGGTGTCAAAATCCTCAGACTCTGCAAAAAGCTCAGAGGGAAATGTCATTTTACCCTGTTTCAAGAATGAACGATTACGCTCATTAGTAGATTTTTACTCAAAAATCTTAGTTCATATCACATGCTTAGGTTAGAGCTAAGATTGGATTTGATCGAAATGTAGTTCAAAATTGTCAGAAAGTCTGTAAATTCATGAACATTTTGACTAATCTTCACAACACCTTCTTAAGATAGTTTTCCATTGACAATTAAATGGGATTTTCCTCTAAATGCCAGTAAGAAAGGATGTCATTAAGAAGTCTTGAATTCTAATTGCATCTGTTGAATAAATAGTCTGTGGCTGGGAAACATGTCATCTGTTTGATGTAATTGTGGATTTGTTACACTGGCACTCACTTTAGGATTAAAGACTCACATATGCAGAGCAGAGCGGTTTGGGTGTTTCTATTCCCAGTTAGCAGCATCGCATGTATAAACCAGTATTTTCATGGTCTTTTTATTAATTTTTCATTTCAATTTAGTAAATATTCATCCACATGACACTCAGCTGTTGTTCATCTGAAACATTTGTAGCAATCAAAGAAAAACAAATCCAAATGCACTCTTTAGAATTTACCAAGTTATAGTGAATATCAAGATCCCTATTCATAACACAGTTGTATTAAAAGTGTTCACTGGGCATTCTGCTTAGGATGGAACGTCTCAACCCAGATTTTACTTCAATGCCTAATTGCTTGCCAATTTAATACCTTACTTTATGAAGTTTCTCATTCTCATCTTCATTTGAAGTAGTCCTGTGTGAGTGTACACAAGGTAAACCATCTCTGTAAGGGGAAGGATGATCACCTCCAGTACGCTAAAAGAAAGTGTATTTCTACTTGTTTTACCATTCCGGTCATTACTTAAGTCGACTTACTAAACCAGGTATCCACCATGGAGCGAGCCGTAAATGCTAGTTTAGGCTGCAGCCAAGGGGGGAATCGGGTCATACCTCAGAGCAACACAGCCGCCTAGCAAGTGCAATCATTAGTCAGTAAATGGAGTGGCATAAGTGCAAGACTTATGAAACAATCCTGGAGCTCAGAGAGTTTTTAATTCCAGGTTAACAGGCAGATAGTTTAAAAAAAAAAAAAGCAAAGTTCAGAGAGAATTTTTTCTCAAAATCATTGGAAAAGATGGCAATTCATTCCTTGTAATAAAGGAATTTTTTATTAGCTGGAACAATCTGAAATGTTCTCTAAAAAGCAGAATAGGAAGGCAGGAAAATCCAGAACAGTGTGGTCCCTGAAACAGAGGTCCTCATTACGTAAAATTTTATGTGACAGGACAATTTTGAAATTGTCTGGTTTTTTATGTAAATTAATTTTGCTACTGCACATGAAAGGATATGAAAGGCTTCACTTTCATGAAGTCCATGTGGCCATCACTGAGCACATGCAAAAGAGCCTGTGCAGAACGGTCTGCCTACATGTCTTCAACAGCACTGTGCAGCTGCAAGCCCTTGCAGGCACACTAACACATATGTATGCATCCTTTAGTTGTTAGCCACTAAGAGAGCATTGAGTTTACCTCCTGCAAAAGTCACAGTTCTAAAAGAAGTTTGCAGGTGAAAATGAAGCAGTTGCTCACAAATGCTAGACCTTTTGCAGGGTATATGCAAGTGGTGTTAGAGGCCTCAAAAAAATATAAAACCTGTCCTAGAAATTTTCTTCTGTTTAGGGCCCATTATCTCGTTATCTCAGCTAAGGGCGCGGCAGCTGATGACTTGACTATTGGGGAAACCTGATTGTTTCTGTACCCCATGGCCCCAGTCTGTCTAGATCCAAGGAAGTTTAGCAAACCTGGAGGACCTGGAGGGTGGTGCTGTGTAAAACTGTAGAGACACCTTGATCATGAGAATATGCGTGCTTTCATGAAGAACTGATAAGCCATTCCAGACTCATGTTGCCCTATATGTCCCTGTCTAGGATTTTCAGTGCAGCGTATACCTGTCTGCAGTAGATTCAGGACTTCTAGGAAGGGTCAAAAGTCCTATTTCCACACTGCACAAATGACCATTGTGTTCCCTGTTAATCAAAGACCTGGGATGTCATAGACTGACTGCACATGCACTGTGGACATGCTCGTGAAGACTCACTATCCCCACCGTTTGGGAAAGCTTGGACCCATTCAGCATGTCCATCATGATTCTGTCTCACATGTGCTGCAAGCCTGATGTTTTCCCATCGCTGCCACCTTCTGGAGAACTTGCTGCACAGCTGCACATTGTGTGGGAGATGTGAGAGAGATTTCCATCCGTATCGCTGTGCTGTCACTCCGGTGGGACAGCCATGGGCTCTGGCATCCCAGACATATCCAAACAATTACCAAAGCCCCTGGCTAAAATTTCCAGTTATAAAAAGAAAACGGGTCTAGAGGAATCCCCACCAACATGTCTGGCCTGCAGAAAATCAGCTGAGATACACCTACCCTACAACCCAGTGTTAAGATACAGAAATTAGAAACTTGTGTCAGGGATAATGAACTAGAGCTTCTCAGTTTTGTTTGCACAGATCTCAGGGGTGATCTTAGAAATAGTTCAAAATATACCGATACATCCCACTTACTCTTATAAGCACACTTACATACATGAGTAGTAAATGGCATTCTATAGTAAATAAGGCATTTTATTCACTTGTCAGTCCATATAGCAATGGATAACTCATGTTTAGCTCTTCATAAAAAGAATTAGTAATAATTTATAAGCCTGTTATGTATTATTTATACATATGCTCGTAGCATAAAATATTAATGTTTTTCCAAGATCTGGGAGAACAAAGTAAGGCTTCTGCAAAACATGGTAGGTTTTTTTAAAATCACTTTTCACACTGCACTGACATTATGTAGTATTTTTACTTGCTACCACTTCCAGATTCACTCATTTATTCTAGTTTATTGTTTTAACTTACATATTCAGGCAACACTGTTATCACAAAGGGAAAACAGTTTTTTTCAGTGTATTAACATTAAAGCCCACAAGCTTCCAGTAATGCACATTAGAATGAACGTCCTAGTATTTACATACCTGCATAGAGTCACAACTGCTGGAGTGTCTCTCATTACTCTGTTGCTTGCCACAAAGGCAACAGCATAGTAATGAAGCATTAGGATGATTGTATACATCTTTTGTCCAATATTACAGTGTAATTTACAATATTACACAAACAGCAACCACAACAATGGACAATGGGAAACACCAATCTAGTCATCTGTGCTTTCATTCTTGAAATGCTCTAAATGCAAATTATAACTTTAGGAATTAAGATGGTGATGTGCATCAGAGACCCAACCAGCTTTAACTCCCAGGTCTTCTGTACTATTTTGTCTTCATTTTGGGTGATTCACTATGTAAAATGGAAAGAAGAGAATACTGTTTTGTCCATTTTCTCTTAACTTAATCATGACAGACTATTTGTCTTTTTGTATTCATAGCAAGGAGGCTAAGACTTTGGTATGGGACTTGGAGGCCTTATTAAATGAGAAATAGTAATAGTCAAGTTTGGATGAGATGTTTCACATGCTTGCTTTTGAATTCAGGTTGAATTATTTCCTTTGAAAATTTGAGAAAAATCTCCTTGCTGGCTTATGAATTATTTTGGATAACACATAGAATAAAAATTCTGAGAATTCTGAACTTTGATTTTTGGATCAGAACTTTACTGTCTTGAAATGTGAGTGTAGTTAACCATGTTATAAACATAGCAGTGATAACACGGTAGTCAGCATTCAGAGCCGTTCTCAAGCCCACTTGTTACTTGCATATTGCCAGACAATAGAGTTTCTGTGCTTTCCAAAAGGCAAAGGATTTGCTGAAACCAAAGCTCATCCATTAGATGCTGGAAAAACTACTGCCTGTAAACTTAGTAAACTTAAAAACAAATCCTGCATGTAACTATCACAAGGCAGAAAAACACCATAACTTTTCAGACATTAAAAAAATCAGCTAAGCTTAAGATGAGTCTTTCTCTAAAAAGGATGTAATAAACTGGGTAATATGCTGTTTATTGTCTTCTAAGAAATAGAAGAGTATCTGGCTCTTTGAAAAAGAATTGCTGTTTTTATATGTTTGGAAAACATCACCAATGTTCAGGATTTTTCCCAGATAATAGTACATTTTCCTATTATCAGAACGGTAACCTGCAATTTCAGGATGGACAATATTTCTATGGACAATATTACTTCCACTCTCTCTCCAGCTAACAAAATATGAATAATAAAAAAATGTGAAGGGAAAACTTCTTTCTAGCTGACTTCTTAGACTGTCCAATTTAACTCTTGGCATAAAGTTGGTACTTTCTGGATGTGTGATAGGAGACAGCAAGCCTGGTACTTTAGCCCAGATTCTGTAAGCCTGGTTTCATCTCTTCATTCCTCCTTTCTGACAGTCTCAACTCAGGGAAGAAGCTCTATTTATAATGGCAATGTCCTTGGCTTAGAAGAGAGTGTATTACCTTCAGATTTAGCATCTCACCTCCCAGTCTGACATTCACCTACCGAATGGCAGGATTGAAATGAGAGGCTCCCTACGGATATATCGGGCACCTCCAGCCCCTTCTCTGTGGACTGTTGTTACAGTGCCTGTGCTAGAGGACAAGCTGAAACGCTGCTTTTGCAGAGAATTCCTGACTCAAGGGCTTCTAAGGAGATACAGACATCTAGAAGGAAAAATATTTTGAGTACCAGTCTAAGAGTTTTCATCTAAAGCCTTCTTTCCCAAAGTCAGCTGTGGTGTCTTATCTGGCAACATATTCCAACATTTTTCCAGTCAATCTGGTTCACAGTAAGGCAAGGCATTGTCAGTTTACAGTTTCGTACACACAAAATTGTGAGCAAATGCAGTATTAATATCTGCTCAACAATAGTAGGTAGATATCTTCCTACACACTGAATTTTTTCTATATACCCTCTGTATTTGTTTTGAAATTCCTAATATTTGGCAGCAAAAATGCACCCAGGATTTTCTGGTATCAAATCATCTAAAAGACTAATTCAAATCAGTTCTGTTGCATGCCCAAAAGTTATTGAGGAGCAGATTTCTTTGATATAAGCAGCTAAGCTGCTTTTTTTTCAACATAAAAACTAAGCTTTTATGTTGAAATGAATATAATATTAGAAATAACTTAAATGTTGTGGGGAACATCATGGAAAACTGAGAATGTGATACTTCCCACTCACCATCTTTTTTCAAATTTTAAGATACTCAAGCAGAGTAGATTTCTTTTTCCACTATGTTTGTGAACTTCCTTTTGCACATTGTGGATGCTGTCAGAGCTCAGAAATTAATCATAATGAGTCTTGAAAAGCTCATAACATAACATAACATTCAGAGATATGCAGTTTAGAGCACTTTCCTGAAAGCTGGAAATGTTTTTTGCTCTGAAGAAATGGAATGAAATGGAATCATAAAATAACTCCGTCCAAGTATGTACTAAATTTTTAACTGAAAAATGTGTCTTGTCAGCCACCATGAGTCTATCTAGTGGTTATGTTGGGATGTTTCACCCAGAGAAATATTCTGCTCAGTTATTTTCCTTTTTATTCCTCTTCTGTTAGCCACTGTCATACAAAAAACTTTATTCTTATCCTAGATATCACTATAAACAACATTTCTCTTGTCACTTAGCAGCAAAGAAAAGCTTAGACAGACCTGTGAAATGAGGTTCTTTTGGACATGCTCAAGTGCAACCAGCTGTATCATATTAAATGCACTGATATCAGAAGAAAATCTTGTTATTTAGATGATTGTCAGAAAATTCCACTTTTGTTGTCAAATTTGTTGAAAGCACTTTTAAGGCATGCAGTTTTAAGTAGGCTAAAAATGAGTTTGTTTATGCACCCAAAATTTACCAGACTAATTTTAGTTTTGTCTAGCCAAAATCTGCACAAATCTAGCCACAGTCTGGATGAGCAGAAAGTGAAGTGGACTGAGAACCGGCTGAATGGCAGAGCTCAGAGAGTTGTGATCAGCGGTGCAGAGTCTAGTTGGAGGCCTGTAGCTAGCGGTGTCCCCCAGGGGTCAGTACTGGGTCCAGTCTTGTTCAACTTCTTCATCAGTGACCTGGATGAAGGGATAGAGTGCACCCTCAGCAAGTTTGCCGACAATACAAAACTGGGAGGAGTGGCCGATACGCCAGAGGGCTGTGCTGCCATTCAGAGAGACCTGGACAGGCTGGAGAGGTGGGCAGAGAGGAACCTCATGAAGTTCAAGGAAGGCAAGTGCAGGGTCCTGCACCTAGGGAGGAATAACCCCATGCACCAGTACAGGCTGGGGGTTGACCTGCTGGAGAGCAGCTCTGCGGAGAAGGACCTGGGAGTGCTGGTGGACACCAAGTTAAGCATGAGGCAGCAATGTCCCTTGTGGCCAAGAAGGCCAATGGTATCCTGGGCTGCATCAGAAAGAGTGTTGCCAGCAGGTCGAGGGAGGTGATTCTCCCCCTCTCCTCAGCCCTGGTGAGGCCACATCTGGAGTACTGCGTCCAGTTCTGGGCTCCCCAGTACAAGAGAGACATGGAGCTACTAGAGTGAGTCCAGCGAAGGGTCACGAAGGTGATGAAGGGACTGGAGCATCTCCCATATGAGGAGAGGCTGAGAGAGCTGGGACACTTCAGCCTGGAGCTGAAGGATCTTATCAATGAGTTCAAATATCTAAAGGGAGGGTGTCAAGAGGATGGGGCCAGGCTCTTCTCAGTGGTCCCCAGTGATAGGACAAGAGGCAACGGGCACAAACTGAAACACAGACACTTCCATCTGAACATGAGGAAAAACTTCTTTACTGTGAGGGTGGCAGAGCACTGGCACAGGTTGCCCAGAGAGGTTGTGGAGTCTCCTTCCTTGGAGATCTTCAAAAGACACCTGGACATGGTCCTGTGCAATGTGCTCTAGGTGATCGGGCTTGAGCAGGGTGGTTGGACTAGATGATCTCCAGAGGTCCCTTCCAACCTCAGCCATTCTGTGATTCTGTGGTTCTGTGAATTCATCTTTAGCTTAAATCCTTTGACTCCTTTCCTTAGACCTGCTTTTCCACTAACACCTTTGAAAACAACTTAACTACCAAATAATGATTAGGTAGAGCAGCAATTCAGGAAAATCCTTCATATTAACAAAAAATGTAACTAGTGAGCTATGTACAGATAATTCTGTTAATCACTTTGTTATGTTCCACCCTTTTTTCACTCTTTCATTAGCCTTGTTTTATAACTCTACTTAAAGTTTTATAAGATAAGTAAACTGCACACACTTTGTTTAAGTTATAATAATAAAAGAGCCACAATCTGATAGGAGAGTATGGCCTTAATGAAGTATGCTGTGAGTCTCCAATAAATGCAACATTTGCTTCTAATGTGGCTCGGAAGGTACTTATATTGTTGCTGTTGTATGTAAGAACTGTTGGGGGGGGGGGTTGAACAAAAAACAGTTCTCATCATTTTTTAGCAGTAATTCAAATCCTTGTAAGCTTTGGTTAATATCCCGTATGGTTTGATTCAGGAATGTCTCTATTTAGTCTAACAAGACTTAACATACAGGTGTTTCAGGCTTACCTTTGTCCCTGTGGACCTGCCTCCCTGTAAATGGAAATGTGAGGCAATTAAACTAAAACTCATGGTTGCCTAGCCTCATACAACATTCCCCTACCCAAGTATTAAGTTTTGGGGGACTCATTTCTTTTCTTTCAATCAAAATTCTGTGCAGAATGCGTGTAGTTTTCATAGGAAAACCTGGTTTCAAAAAAAAAAAGCCTTTGTGTGGACAAGAAATGTTAACAGAAAATGTTCAGTTAGTTTATTGCCTGGGTCCTTTTGAATGACCCCAATCTTCACTAGTCAAGAAGTGACAACCATAGAGGTTTTGTCAGTCATTTAAGTGCCAGCATGCTCTCAGATTTTCATCTTATAAATCCAAAAGTCTTTTCTGGCAAAGTCTGTGTTGCAACTTTTGCAGAGAGTTCCCATTTAGTTACAGTACAAGTATAGAAAATGAAGATGCTCCTCCATGCTTAGCATTGCTTCAGCTCTTTCTGGAGCATTATGTCCAGCTTAGGGTCTGCAAGTCAGGGAATATGCTGGAAAATTTGGAGATAATTCAGAGGAAAGCATGAGAGTGATTGTAGAACTGGAAAACAAGTTAATGCATTGACATGGAACATAAGATGTTTATTTTATCAAGGAGGAGGTTACAGGGCTATCCAGCTGCAATCTTAAAAGCATCTAACAAGGGAACAAAAATATAATGATAGAGGATATTTTAAAATAGAAAACAAAGGTACTAGAAAATCCAGTGAAGGGAAGCTGAAAACATGCAAAATTTAGATCAGAAGCAAGATGCAATGTTATGATTCAGAACAAGATAGGAAGAACTGTGATAGCTTCCCTATGCTTTTAAATCAAAATTCAATGTTTTTAAAAATGCATGATGTATTTCAGCCATAGATATTCTACTTAAAGCAGAAGATAATTCTAGAAAATCCTGTTTTTTGTGATAGAATAGACCAGATGAACATAATTTTCCCTTCTGTCCTTAAGATCTATGATTT
Source organism: Apteryx mantelli (assembly GCF_036417845.1). Taxonomy (NCBI): domain Eukaryota; kingdom Metazoa; phylum Chordata; class Aves; order Apterygiformes; family Apterygidae; genus Apteryx; species Apteryx mantelli. The sequence continues at coordinate 26,263,493 of NC_090020.1, read as the reverse complement.
GCTGAATGACATTTTCTCTAACATGACACTATACGATCACATTGCAGTAACTTCAGTGTGGGTCTTTTCTTTTTTCCTGTCTTCCGTTATGTTTTATTTGGTTGGCTGGCTTTGCATTTTGTGTTCCTTTTCTTTTTGTTTTGTTTTTTTTTGTTGTTTCTTTCTTTTACTCCAGGAATCGGTCAAGGGGTTCCAGTGGTGGCCCTCATTGTGGAAGGAGGTCCCAATGTTATCTCCATCGTTCTGGAGTACCTGCGAGACACTCCTCCTGTTCCTGTTGTGATATGTGACGGTAGTGGCCGGGCATCTGACATCCTTGCCTTTGGTCACAAATATGCTGAAGAAGGCGGGTGAGTCATGTTCTAGTGAGCCTCCTCCATCTGCAGGTTCAGCCTGGTGGTAACACAGAGCCCAGGAAACTCTTAGCACTGTAGTGCAAAACTAATCCCTTCCTCACATGGCTGTTTCTGTCATTGATATGGGTAAAATATTGAAGGCATGCAGACCAAGAAAATAAGAAGTTAAAGCAAAACTAAGGAAATTCCTTAGAATTCCTGCTATCTTCAGGTTTCAGGCAGCCCTACCTAAATCATCATGATCCCTAAATGTTCATATAAGCCAGTCTGTATTTGCCTTGTCCTTTGGGCCAGATTCTGCATGCCTGTCTATATTCACACATGGCTGCTTGTGCACTGAACTGTGTTAGCCCTGCTACACCATTCTGTTCAGACTCAAGGTGAAGCAAGAATAGTATTGAGCTTCTATTAAAGAAAATTCAAGTGTGTTTTTGTTGAACCAGCCTGTACATACACTTTGCAAGATCCCAAGTGCGTGTTATAATTAAGTGCCTAAATGCTTAATATTCTTTGTTCTTTTCCTCTTCCCACAAACATGTATGCAATCAGAGTAGCATAAATAAGACACTATTCAACAATTTTAAAACAACACATGAAGGTGGAACCAAAATCCATTTGGATACAAATTACTGAGAGCTAATTCATGCTCCTTTTCTCCAACTGACTGCACTGACCTGCACAGATCCAGGCTTCAGTGAGAGGGGACACATTTTTTGTATTTATTAGCATATGTAAAGACAAGTATTCAGAGCTACAATAGCATTATGCAAATAATAAAACATAAATACATATACACTGAGCTCTAATCTAACATATATTTTGAAAATAAATGTGATCATGAAGCTTCCTTAACTTAAAATTCCTAACGGGAATAAGAAAGTTTGCAGCAAATATTCAAATGAGTGTTATATTCAGGTTCCTGCTTACTCCGGTGATGTGTCTGGGATAGTTCTGAATATCTTGGGTTTCCTCTGAATCCCTGAGAAGGAGTTCCTGTGTTTTAAGTGGCCTCACTGTTTACATCTTTAACAAAACCTTACTCAAAGACGTTTTATCCCTTTGCTCTATTTGTACATACAGTGTTTCCGTCTACTTTCTCTGTGTTTTGATGTCATCATGAAAAGAATATAGCAAGAACAAAACAGATATACTTTATTTCATCATCACCTATAAGAAAAGCAAATGATGGAATACTATTCGCTCGAGGCAGAACAAGCAAGTGGTTTCTTATCTGAGATGCTCAAGTCTGTCTTCTATTCTCTGCTGCTATTCTCTAGCCTGTGGTTCTTCTTTCCATTTGAAACTTTCCAGGTCATGCCTGCAGTATTATCATACGGCATAAAATATTTTGCGCTGCTTAGTCTGCGCTGAATAATATGTGGGAATTTCTATGTGTTTGTCCCACTTCTGAAAATACCAGTCTAAAGTACAATGTTATTTTTAAGAATACTAAAAGTGAAACACCAATATTATTTGTATTCATAAAAATAGTTTTACTCAAATACATTACACTTCATATACAGAGCGAATACTTTCCCCCCTCTGATTATATTAACCTACTTTTGAATAATGTTTAGCAGTATGAGGAGAATACAGAATAATTGGCACATTAACTGAATTCAGCTACTAGTTTTTTCTTTGGAGGGAATCTAAGTAGGTTACACAGAACTGTGTCTATTAGAGTATAAATCCATGTAGCACATCCAAATTGCAGTCAGAATTTAATTCTCCAGTTCTCTATGCGATCAGACTATAAAGTAAAAAAAAAAAAAAAAAAACCCTACTTTAATTCTGGCTTCTGGCTGCAAATCAGAGTCTTCTCCAAGCCATAGTGTAGCTTCTCATTGCTATGCACTGGGCATCTGATCTAAATCACTCAAAAACCCCATCATTCATGTCAGCAACAGGCTCTGCATTTGAATGTCAATATTATTGCACTGTTTTTTCAGTGTCTTAAATTTTCGTTCACTACGGGCAAGAAATGGACTCATTTTCTACAAATACAATAAGAATGTGTGTATGTGCATACTAAGCACTGCTGTGAGTTTTCAAGTTTATTTGAAAGTTTGTTTCCATGGGCACAGAACTATGTCTGGAGGTGAAGGAGGACGAGAGTTTCAGTCAGTGTGGCACCAATCCTTCCTGTCCAAGAAATCCTAAAGAAGAGCGCTGGGCAGTCATCCACCCAAAAGGTCCTTTCGTATTGGGTTTCACAGAGCTGTGCTGTACCTGCCTTCTCTCCTCCTTGTTTGTCCTTCCAAATTGATTTCACACAGCAGGGAAAAAAAACATTTCTGATATTATGCAAGGTGCAGTACCTCTGTGCAATGTGACCTGAGATAAAAAGCTGGAAACTCCGCCTTATTTTAAGGCTTTACTTTAGGTTTCTTTTGCAATAAACAGTTGCTCAGTACGACAGGAGGAAATTTCACTACAGCAGATTCCCAGTGTGTAATGCAACTGTAAGCAAAACTTTGCTGGGCTGCAGTGGAAGGAGCCCGCTCCAGCATACAGTGATGGCCCAAGCCAGCACCGCGCGGAGACCTGTGCCAGCACTGACTTGCAGAAGGGCTACCTGCAATGGTGTGATGGAGTAAGAAATAGATCAGAAGGAACTGTGAAGCATACCTTAAAGAAAAGACGTCTTGAAGGTCAGTCAATTCTGAGGGCTAAGTGCCTTTTCTCTCTCAAAAATAGTCTGTTCAGCTTAGTGAGGGGAATGCAAGCCCAATATTCAGTATTTCATACTAGGCTTGGTTTGAGCACTAGAAATATCAGATATGCAGTATTAATGCATTTTTTTAAGTTTGCCGTAACTTTAGTGTTGGAGAACACATATTGCTTTGGTCCAAAAAATTTTGAAGAGAGCATTCAAGGATGTACAGGGTGGCTCCATTTTGCTACAAGCAAACAACAGTCTCAATAGTAAGCCCCATTCCCACTACCCTTTACATCTTCTTACTTGACAAACAATTTATGGATAGGAGAACACCTAAATGAGAAATAGGCTTAAATGCAACCTTCCCCATGCTGTGAATAAGAGGGACTTTGTGGCTGCTTATCAGTATTGTCCCTAACTGAAAGGTCAAGACCTACAGGCTCTGATGTACTTACCTGCTCATTTACTTAAAAAACGAAAATGTGTTGAAGTGCTTTGAGTGCTGAGAACATAGGAGCAATCATAAGCCCCCAAATTTAGTCCCCTACTAAGCACCCAAACTATGAAAGTGAATATCCAAGTAGTTCATATCTGTCTTCTCCACACAAAGCCAAAATAGTTTTGACTATATAATCAAGGATGTCTTCTCATTTCCCTTTCTTGCATATAAGCATAAGCTGAGAGTAAAATGACTGTAAATCACCACTATTTATAGAATCTTTGAGTAGTAGTTTTTAATCCTCAGAGAATTTTTTAATTAAATGCTGAATTTAAAAAGAGAAAGATGAAACACTAGGTTAAAGCTGTGTCACTCCTTAGACAAATATTTCCTTACAGAATGGGAAATGACTTGCAATATTCGAATGCAGTCTCCCAGCTCAGTTTATAGTGTCTTAATTATTCCATCAGCTCTACTTCTGCAAGCATGAGAGTCTTAAGGAATTCAGTTCAATGTAATAAAAATGTACTTCTTGCCTGATGTTCATAACGAAACATAAAACATTCTCTCTGCTTTAAATGAGCTATATATCCTCTTGTGGGACTCATTAAAGATTGCCTTTGGATCAATCTGTCTCTACCTCTTCCATGGCATAGCTTTTAGGCTTCATAACCAAAGCATGTGACTTAAATCTTAAAAAAGGCAAAAAATGAGATTTTTCACTTTGAGTAAAAGGGATCATAATGTAGGCTAGATATCTGTCTTCTTTGTCCACCATGATGTTTAGTATTGCATCTGAATTATTCTGTAGGATTGTTTTCACATTGCATACATTTATATCAGTCCCTTTCTCTTGTAACAAAGCACTTTGCAAAGCAAAAAAATGCATAGAAACAAGTAATTTCTTTGTTGAAATACAGCCAACTCCCTTTTGGTAAGGGGAGAGCCATTCAATAAACAGAAGTCAGGCAAAAATGGCGTCGGAAAACAACCTCCCACGAATAAATTCCAGTAGCGCCTCTTCTTCATTTAGATGCCTAGGATTCATCACTGCTTGAATGGAGCAAAGGAGTAATTACCTTGCTTTTCTCTCTCTTCTCAGAACAATACTGTGTAAAATGTGTGAATTTCAAAGGTATGAGAAATTCAGTCAGTCCCGCTAAGTTGCACAACTATGCCTTATTTACAATTCCAACCACAATAAATATCAACAGAGGCTCTGGTCATGTTTCTTACATATGGTATAATTGTCAACAGTGCAAATCATAATTAAAAAATAAAATGCCTTCAATTTCCCATAAAGGAGGACAGAAAAGAGTTTTCACATCACAGAGACATTTTATGTATAAACTTCCTTTATCCTGAATAAAAAGAATAATTAAAAAAAATAAGAATTCATAAATGAAAAATCAGAAATAAATTATGTGCAGTTCACTGAATGGCAGTGTTTCATTTAGAAAATTTCAAAGCCTTTCAATATCAGTCAGTTAAAGAAATCCAACTTACACTTAGAAATCTGATTAGAGCATAATCATTGTACATCTCCACTATGTTGTGCAACTCCAGATCTCTAGAGAAAAATGACTAAATAATTTAGGGAACTGGCTATGGACCAGATCTTTCAAATCCCCTCCAAAATCATGTCCCATGAGCCTGAAAGACTGTGGTGTTAATGAGTGGAGTGTCTATTATCTCCTCAGTTATTAGGCATGACTTCAAAAAAGATTTCTTTATGAGAAGGGAGAATGCCAAAATGCTGTCATCTGTCTCTACTGGATCACCTGAAGCAATGAACGGAGTTCTGCTTTGTTGTTAAATTTTCCAGAATATTTTGGACAGAACTAGAATGACACTTTATTTAGTTTGTGACTTCAGTTGTTTCAAGTGGCCTCTCTTGATGAATACAAAACATCTTCCTCCATTTTTTCCTGTGGTAGGATCATAAAGATCAGGTTTGATGATCTGATGCTTTTAAAAACTAATACTGGCACCTTCCCCCCCCAAAAAAAAAGAAAAGAAAAGAAAAGAAAAAATTGCTCTTAACACTTATGAGCAGATGTTTTCCAAAACTAATGGAAACTGATGTAGATGGTTCCAGATTAGATGTCAGATTTTTGAAAGTAGGTACCTAAATCCCATCCAAATATAATGTAGCAACCCAGCTCCTCTGGAAATAAAGTAGTTGGTACCTAAACTTACAGGGAATAGGCTTGTCCTAGGTATACAGAGGATGAAAGAACAGCTTTTAGTCATGTGGGAAAAGAAAAGAACAGGTTGAATTGACTTTTTGTAGAAAATTTTTTCCAGGCATGAGCGAGCTACCTGCAATATTGCTGCCATGACGAATTAAAGAATTCAGGGAGTTATGTCACCAGAATGCCCAAAACAGGACTTTATTGGTACACTGAAAAATATTTTCTATATCAAAGCCTAGCAAAAAGATGATAAAAATACTGTCTTCATCTGACACTGTTTGTTTTTAAATATGAAGCATACAGTTTTCTTAGAAGGGAGTATGCTGACTTTGAAGGAAGAGGTGATCATAGAATATTGCTCTGGTAAACTGAGGCGCATGATGCCTATGAGCCTTATGCATATGGAGACCTATAACGTGTGGTGGAGACTGCTGCATGTACTGTTTTTGATGTTAGGTGTTGAGCATCTCCTATGTTTTAGGTAAAAACTAAAATCAAAAGATTCTAGGGTCCGTCTCTTTTCCCCAGGGCCTAAAATCAGGAATTTGTGATATTAAAAATGCATGTTACTGTTGTATGTGTAGTGAATATGGTTGGTTTTGCCTAATGGATAAATCATCGCACCACCTGCAAGTTATTTTGTTCACAGTGCTCTATGAAGTTGCCTGTTTTACATGCATCAGGTTTGATATATGCATCATAGATTTAGACATTTTGATAATGTGGTGCAGGTTGTATTTGTCCCAGCTGGATTACATAATTGGGATCTTTGATTTGATAGCGTTTAACTTTATAAATAGATTCCTGCGTGGTATAGTCTTGACATGAATGATTTCAGTTTCCACAAAGCTTAACTCAGCTATGTACACTTTATTAAAAGGTTTGCTTTTTTTTTGTAGTAGTAGTAGTAGTAGTTTTGATTATAATTACTTCAAGTTTTCTGTCTCACAAAGACATTGAGTAGGAAAATAAGCCTTGCTGTAGAGCTGAGACATTAAAATATGTACTTTATAAAGCTAGAAAATTGCATAAGTCAACAAGATGACAACAAGCTTCTGAGCAGTGATACTTTGAGATGTAAATCCCTGTAATTAGGAAACCACTTCATTATGTGGATTTTTCAAAAGAACTCTATAGCTTTCACATGGAGTTTGCTTCACGTGCTGTTTAAAACTTATGATATGATATGGTTTCCTATAGCTATAATTCAGGAAAAAAAGTGATGATTGCTTAGGAAGCCTTGGAAGCAAACCAGGAGGACTTAATTGTGCTTTCACTCAATGCTTGTCAAAGCAAATTTCTCTTGCTTCTGTGTGTATTAGCCTGAGAGAAAGCTGACTGTATTAAATAAAACTTCAGGTTTGGGTTCTAAACTTTTCTTTTTAAGAAAATTCAATCATGATGAGAAAATAGGATGAGCTTTATCCCAGGATCCTTGGAAACCTTTGTGAAATGCTTCCCTGGTTCAAGCTTCTGATTTCAGATGTTTCCAAGTATGTATTTTGTCATGCACTTCATGTTGTTTCCAATGGAAATAAGAACTTTATTTAAACCTCTTTTTAGAACTCTCTGGCTGATGCTTTTAGAAAACTCACTCCTCGTGATTGTCCCCTTTTCCTTTTCTTAGTTTGAAGGATGGAAAAATGCTCAGTTCTGAACCACTTATATTTACAGCGATGGCTCCTTTCCACACCCTTTTAAGAGCAGTATTCTTGGTTAAAGCAAATTCCCAACTGATTGAAGCCCCACGAAGGGGATTCAGAATTTACATCACATATGATTTACCAATCTGCAGCACAAAACATGTTAGACTGGGGAGGCCTTCACTGGCTGTAATTACAGAATGCTCTTCAAGGTGTCAGCCTTTCCAAGCTGATTCTCTCAATGAGAAGTGAAGCTATGTTTCTGCCTGTGCAAACAGGTGCATTAGACACAACTCAGGTTTCAAAGGACTCAGACACCTTATTTCATGTATTCATGTGCTTGTAGCATCCTTCCTTCTACACAGTAGGTCAGGTTATTTTTCTTGTTCCCCCACATACAGAAAGTCTTCCACTGCCATCTCCCCTTGCTGCCCCCAGCAAGAGGGATTGTGATTTCCACCAAACTCATCGTATGCCCCCTTTTTGTGAGGAAAGTGGGTCACCTGGGGGAATGAGTGCTTACACAGTGAGTGAGCTGGAAAGGCAGTGTTGTTGCCTCTCCAGGATCCTAGGGAAAAGCACAGATAGGGACATACCACTCTTTAATGGAAGGAAGATGTACAGAGGGAAACTTTCCTTTCAAGAATAGTCCATAAGAAAGTGTAGAGAGAACAGTGATCTATGGGGAGGTCTAAAACCCCATTTTAATTCGTTTTAATCCTAACAAATTGGCATATGTCTTGCAGGTTTCTTTGTGGAGTGGAAGACCTATTCAACACAAAGATATTTACGCCAACAGTCCAATTTAGAGTAGAGAACATATGCACTCCATATGGCAAAATATATATTCTCCTATGCACCTCTTTTCTATCCCTCTTTCCTATACCCATTAATTATCCCTTCTAATGACATATCTGCTCTAGGTATGATGACAAGATATTTGAATCATACCTAAAACTCAATTTTGTAGTGAATTTCCTGCAGTCTCATTCAGGCTTCCTTGCTCCAGAGAGGTACAGATGACATTTACCAATGGTACAAAATAAATAGGGTTTTGATCTTTGTTATCCCAAAGCAGCTGCCATAAGCAAACACTGACTTTTAGATACTGTGCTGCTTCTGATAATTTTTTGCAGTTGCTGCAGGGCTTTAATCATAAAGCTTTGGTTTTTTTTCTATTATATAATATGACTGATGAACATTTACTGATATTCATATCCCCAGATGATTAACATTGATTTATCCTTTAAAACATTCTGACTCAGCTAATCTGAAAAACTGCTATAGTGCAGAAGTTTTCACATTTCAAAGGATACATGTTCTAAATTATTGAAACCACTAATTTTTAAGACATTAAGAAGAACAGTGTTTCCTCTAGAACAGTCTTGATGATTAGGCTTCCTGATATCAAGGGCTGTAGTTCAGTTACTAATATTCCATGTAATATTACAATTTCTTTGTGCTGTTGGCCTGCTTTTTGCAAGTACTAACATTAGCGCTTAGGAAGCACATAAAAATGGTTACTCTTTAAACTTCAGGAAGTTCAGCATAAACAAAAGCAAAATGGTTTCTTTGGGTGGTTTCAGGAGCAGGGCAATAATCTTTATTCTTTTCTTACCTTACATCAGTGTTGTGAGATGAAGTTATTGGAATACTAAAGCTAAAAACAAAAGCACTGACAACAGAAATATAGAAATACCCCGTTTCATAAAACAAACTATAAATTAAATTCTGTTAATGCCCTGATAGAAATGCGTGTTCAGTTCAACTAGATGTGCTAATGTCCCTCAAATCCCAGGCTAACAGTGTGGTTCTTGTTTTCATTAGAAAATCTCACATAGTTGATAGTTTGAATGACCTCCTGTCCCGCAACATCTGGGAACTGAAATAAAGACTTGGGAGATGAGGGATCTCAACACGATGATCAACATATTTTTCTAGAACAATGTTTTCAAGTTTGTCTCTGATGCTTTCAGCAATTCCTGCCCTTCAAGTCTGTCCAGAACAACTTTCAGTGCTTTGCTCTCTAACTCCTACTTGCCTGAATTTGCAACATTTTCCCTTATGAACATTTTTACTGACCATTTTAATAACAGAATTTTGCTTTTTCTTTTCTTTTTCTTTTTTTGAATTTCAGACTTATCAATGAGTCGTTGAGGGACCAATTGCTAGTTACCATCCAGAAGACGTTTACCTATACCCGAACACAGGCACAGCATCTCTTCATTATCCTCATGGAGTGCATGAAGAAGAAGGAGCTGGTACGTTCAGACCTTCCTTAGCTGAGAAGAGAAAGCTCAATGCATTGTTTTGATTGAGTCTTTCAGGAGCCTGCTGAAGGATTTTACAAATCTGATTATGGTGGTCTAGACTCTAAATGGTTTAAGGGAAGGGTGTAGTAGTCCCAAATCAGATCACCATATTAGACTTTTGTTTGCTTTAATCTGTTTCCTGATATTAAGTGAACTCCAACAGTTCTACTCCCTCTGTAAATTCCCCTACGTTTACTTTGACAGGAAAAAATATAGCTAATAGGACATGGATATTGTTACTTTTCAGTCATCCCCAGGCATATTGTGATTAAAATTCTACCACTTTCAAATATAGAAGCCCTCAGAAGAAAGCCTAATTGTATATCTGTCACTGGGATCATATTTTAAAGATACTGTAGAGTTGCATAAGTATCACTAGGGCTATTGTTTTGTTATGGAGATGCGTGAAAGGAAAAGAAAACGTCTTGTCTCCAAGGATCCTATTCTGCAGTGGCAGGCTATCCCTCTACACATACTTATGCTTTCTAGAACACAAGTTCGTTCAGTAGTTTCTGGGAGCGCCATAAGGCTGCTTTTGCAGAAGCATTTTTGAAGTAAAATCACATTTTAAAACAGTTGGAATTAAATTCTAGTAGCTTTTATTTCTTGCAGACTGGCTGAATAGACATCTTTCTGTTTTGTAACTTAATCCTTCTTCTAAGATCTGTTTTCAATTCATATCAGAGCTCCCTGAAATTCCAGATTGTTGAGAGCCTGCAACACTTTGTGTAGGGTAACTTCAAGAGAAAAGATTGACTCTCATTTTTCATAGGTGTTTCTTTTTCTGAAGTTATTTGAGTTCTCTGTAACTTCATCTTCTCTTGTGCCTTTTAATTTCAGTTAAAAGGAGGACGTGGAGTGAATGATACCACTGAATATGGGTGTAGTAATGATTAGGAAGGGTTAATAGGAAGGCTGTTCCTTTTAGCCAGAGCTTTGCAAAATAGCAGAAGATATTCCTTTATACAATTTAACTTGCCAAGAGTGCAGTACCCTGTCCACTAACCAGGAGCTCATGCATCCATCAAAAAGTAGCCAGCCTTCCTCATTCATAACTAAGCATTTATACATACCATAAGCACATAGCATTTACTTTGAGGAACTGCAGGAGGGGGCTGTCCAGGACAACTTTTGCAGGAAAGACATAGCAGCAGTGTGCAGCTCCACTCTGCCATTGCACAGCAAGCAGATGATTGATGGAGGTGACCTGGGCATTTATCCATTTATCAGCATCCCCCACAGACTGCTTTCTCCCACAGTCATAATTCAGATGAAACAATAACCCTGTGCCTCATACAGCTTTGGTGCTGCAAATGTGCCCGTTTATGTTAATGTTTTAATAATCATAATGTACATGTACAGGACCTACACAAGAGGGAGAGAGGAAGAAATGAAAGAAGGAAGGAGGAAAGAAGGGAGGGAGGGAGGAAGGGAGGGAAGGAAGAAAGCAAGAAATCAAGAAAGAAAAAGAGAGAAAGAGAGAGAAATAGAGAGACATCAGTTTACCAAGACTCTGGAAAATGTGCAATTCTAGATTATTGCAGGGCCTCTAATTCCAGATTTGATTGTCAGGCTTTGAACAAACTCTGCCATTGCGAATTTAACTACGGAATTTTCACCTGTGTTAATCAAGTCAGGATTTTTATTCCAGGCAAGGTAGTGCATTTGTTAAAAGTTATTTTGCAGATGTGTCACCTCTGTCACCATTTATACTCCTCAGCTACCTCTCTTGTGAAAAGCCAGCAGCCAGGAGATGGTTTGTCCATAGTTAGGTGTTTCGAGCTTCCGTTTGTAACACTAACCCAACTATAAACAAAGGGAATACATTAAAACAGCTGTTTCTCTCAGGTAGTTTAGTTGCACTCAGAGAGTGCAAATTTTAATGGTGGTAAGCTGAAAAGATTTCTTACCTGCGGTGTACTTGTTAAGCTAATGTCCTTTAAGACTCATGATGATGTAGATGAATTTAGAAGAATGACAATATTTGTAATGGTGAAGGTAGCATTGCCAGAGGAGTCAGATGACCTTGGAGGCATGAAGTATTACCAGGAGTGAGTGGAGGCTTCACCAGTTCTACACAGCCAGATGTTTCCTATCTCCACATCTGCTCCAGCTCTTCTCCTTCCTCTGGCTTGACCCTCTGATTTTGTCATGTGTAAGACAAAACACTGCTTGATGAACTGACATTGTCATTGCTCAGATCTTCCCTCTCCCAAACCAGACAAACACAAGGAAGATGCAAAGGACTGTCTCTTATTAGAGCTCAGCAGCAGTCAAATTGATCACAGCTATATTTCCTAAGCTGATGGGTCCAGTCTCCCAGGCTGTCTGATTTTGTGGCTGCTGAATTCATAAGTAGCAAAGTAGACAGCATGGGAGAAACTTGCCATATTACAGTGTGCAACTAAACAAATAAATGCAAATACGTACAGACAAGAAAATGCTCTTACAGTAAAGTACATAAATACAGTTGAATTACAGATGCGTAGAGGAAATTTCCAAAGAGAAAGAAAATGAAAGTTTGTCTGTGGAAAGGAATTAAAAATCTATCTTTGAGAGCAAGATTTCCTACTGTGCCTACTTAGAATGTATGAACAATTGACATCTCTTTTATAAACCTAACAGAACTGTGGTGGTCAGAGAAAAAGCAAAATCACAGCAAAGGTTACCCCCTTTACAGGAAATGGGGTGTTTCTAGTTCTGACACGTTGACATTTACTTTTAAAGATGGCCTCTGAATTGTATGCCTTACTATTAGATGTGCAGTGTTCTGTTTATTTGCTGAAGAGTAAGTTCATTTGCTGAATAAAATCTGAGTACACAAACTGGATGATAGGGTGAGGCCATAGCAGATGAGAGATCTAAGTCTGTTAGATCTGCAAAACAGAGCAAATTTCGCTTCTCTGTTTAATAAGTTTAATTACATTGCAAATTTAGCTGTGTTGGCACTGTATGCATCCGAGCTTATATTCAGAAATGTATTTGAGCTTAGAGAGGTATATGATACAAAAACCTATTTAAAATTAAATAGAATATAGGTGTCTGTACCTGTAACTGTAGAATTCAAGGGCAGGAGAGTGGCTTATATATAATTTATGGAGATTCACTACCATTACATGTACAAAGAATTCTTTAAAAATGTTTACCCAAAGTAGTTACTAAAATAAGAGCATGAAGGCTCACCACAGATACCTGTGCAGGAAATAGTATTGTAAAGTCCACTCAACACCTTTTTTCAAAAATTACTACGAGCACTTTTTCTACCTGTTCCCTTTTCCTCCGTGCAATTTCAGAGGGAGCAAGAACAGCAAATTTAATGATACTTTGTCTGCCACTAAGAAAAAAGAAATTGGGGAGGAGGGGAAGGGGGGATTTTTAAGGAAAGAAAACAGATTTTTTCACATGGGACCTTTGCATTCTATATCAACTAGTCCAAAGGCACCAAAAAAAATGGACTTCCATAAATTAATAAGAAATGACAGAGAGAGTGGAGAGGAACAAGACTGTCTCTGAGGTTGTTCTCTGATCTCCCACTTTTATTCTGAACTCAGCGTGTGAAGAGCAGGCGAGGGCGTTCCCTGAGGATTCAATCTGGCAGGGACATCGTCGGCTGCAGTCCTCGCTCAGCCCCGTACTCAAGTGGCAGCTAGAAAGGGAATCCCTCAAGCAGCAGAGTAGAAGAAAATTCCCTTCAGATAGTGACTGAACGCAAGTTGCATTGGGTTATGCTTCAAAAGTCTGTTTCCAGCTTTACAAAGGAGTGCTTTTTTCTGTCTTAATAAATAAATTAGCCTTATTATTTGTCCTCGAAGACAGTAATTCTGGTGTTTGAGTTATCTGGCAAGTACAGGCTGCTCCACTGTTTCAGGAGTACTGTAACATTTTACAGCTTAGACTGGCATATTGCTGGAGTGCCTTATTCCCAGGAAAGTGATATGACTTCTTGAGTCTGAGTGTGCTTTCCAGTGAGTTGAACACATCCGTCTGCAGAGCAGGGAGAAGAGGAAGAGGGAAACTTCCTTGGGCGGGCATAGGGAAAGACCCCTTTGGCAAGCCAGAGAGGTATATGTATGTCCCTGAAAAAAAACCCACGCTTGTTGCAGTGAGATACATTTGTCATAAAATTAATGCTTTGAAAATAGCAGTTTAAGAGTGAATAGACCTAATCTTATTTCCATATGCTGGACAGAGACATTTGCCATGAATCAGGAAATGTCCTGTCTTACTACCTTAGTAATTAAAAGATGGCACAAGTAACATCAGTGATAAAGACTGTGTGCTGCCTGCTGGTAAACTTTGGGGGTTTTTTTGTTACCATGACAGTTTTTTGCTAACTGTTTGAAATTCAAGTTACTACACTAAATGAATTAATAGTGTAATTGTCTATAACCCCACTACAGGATAGGTTCACAGAAGGAAGAGATTATGGATAGTGGGCATAGGTTTATAAACACTAATAGGTTTGCATGCACCGGTAAACTCTTGCTAAAAGGAAAACAAGAGCATCTCTTGTTCAGCAAGTATCAGCAAGTAATGGTTATTTTTCCCTTGCCTGTCCTGTTCTCCGCTATTCCTGTGGCTCAGTGCATGGTCACTGTGACAAACGTGATCAGTGTTTGGGTGTAGCGTAAAACTTACAGCTACTCTGTTTTGCTGAGAATATGGTAATAGTTTATTCCAGCCTAATTCACAACTAATTTGCCATTCTGGTGCTGCCAGAACAAACAAACTAGGTTTCATGCCGAAGCAGCTGGGTGCAATGAGCTGAGACCAGGACTGGCTTTTTGTCTCAAACAGAAATGGAACCAGATTGTCCAGAAATACAAAGATTCAGTGTATGAGAAGGTTGAGTTGCATTTGTACCCCAATTTTATCCAGCTAATACAGGATCTTGACTCAGCTCATCAGTTACTTACCCAAAGTACTGAGAGGCTGGTGAGTGATTTAGCAGTTTCTTTTCCATTCGAACTACCAATGAGATTTGTTCTTCTCCAGGGCTTTCTACTTTGTTTGCCTGAAAAGGCTGGAGCAAACCTGTCAGTGTGTCTGGAAGAGTTTATACTGTCAAAAACCTGACTTGATCCTATGCCGGCTACAAAAACAACTGAGTTTTTCAGCTGGATGTGCAGGTTCAGTGAATTAGCAGTCTAATTAAACATTATTTGCAAGTGTTTATTAATATATATGTAGATATATTTTGAACTACGTATTAGCTAAGTCAACTGACTTTTAGTAATACCAGAATATTGTCTATTTCTTTCTCTGGTCCTTTGCAAAGGTTAAAATAGCTCATTGAGTTCCATTTTTTAAAAGAAATTTTTAGATTTTTAAAGAAATTGGGTTTTATAAACAAGTAAACAAATAAATTATTGCTGCTAAGATTTCTTAATGCTGACCAAATCTTTGTATTCTGCATCATTTCCAGTCAATAGGATTAGTCTAGTAAGTAGGCCCTACCATTGTAAAATTGTCTTAAAATTATGATTACAGGGTAGTTCTAAATTTTGTAACCTTATTTGATTAGGTTTTTTTAGGAAATAAACCTTTTTCTAATCTTTCTGACCTGCAGGCTGACAAGAAGCTGGCTGAAGTTAGATAGGCTTTGCCATTGACTCCACTGAGAACAAAATCTGATCCTAGGCCCAGGTTTTTGTGCCTTGTGCTTCAGTAATCCTGAGAACAAGTTCCACAGGCAAAACAACTACTTGCATCAAAAAAGAAATAAAGGCAGCTGTTGTATTACACTGAAGCCTTGAAAAGCTTTTGATCCTAGCAGTCACCTTTCAACTCGTGGCAGATGAAGTAGGGCTCCTGCTGACAGAAAGCACAAGAATGTCAGACTGACTGTCAAAGAAAAAGTGTGCAATTTAGATAGTTATTTGGTCTGTCCTGAGCCTCAGCCATGCCATCTTCAGCTCAAGTCTGCAAAGACCAATAGCACTTTTGTAACTTGAGCCACCTAGAGAGCTACAGAAAATCCCTGATCTGTTGCTTGCATTCAGAAGGATGAATGTTCTGTTCTATTTGGTGCATATTCCGTGCCCAGTTATCACAGATGAAGTCACCTAGTAGAAAGTAATGTAACTTAAAATAAATCTCTTCCCTTAACATGTATTCTGTGATTAAAACTGCAACCAGAGAAACAATATTTAAAAAGTTTCTTTGCCTTTTAAAAACATATGTTTATGAAGATACCTGTTGTCCTTTTCACACTATCCACAAATAATTCTGCAAAATGTGCACTGAATCATAGAGCACTGTCAATTGTCCCAGTACAGAAAGTGAAGGCAGAACAGTAGCATGTGGCACAGCAAGTTTTGCATTAGATAATATAGGCCAATTTTTGTAATCAGTTAAGTCAGCAGTATTCAATACAGGTTATATGCTACACATACTGCTCAAAAACCTTTCTCACTCCCTGACCCTGTGATGTCCAACGAGTTGTAATTTCTCTTGCCTTTTTTCGGAAAAGAGAATTTCCTCTTCTCTAGCTCCAGGCAGGCCAGAAACCCTTTCTTTACTGCAGTAATATCCAAAAGCTGTAGATGAGTAGCTCGCTGTATGAGATGCGGGTTCTGTGTAGATACAACAACATCTGCAAGTGTACTGATCTCTACAAATACCTTACAATAATTGAAATGTCTTTTCCAAGTTTTACCTGCTTAGTATCACTAGCAAATTGGCTAGGAAACTAATAGGTCTTGGCTATTTTTGCTGATTTGTTTCTGGGTGTTGTCATGGCTTTGATGTCAACTTAAATAGGCACGTGCAGAATAGGCACATGCCTGCATCATCAATGGCAAAGCAACCTGGGCTTCCACCTGCTATCAAGGTTTTTGACAATAAATTGCAAAGCAAAATTAGAAACTGAGGTTTTAGGTGGAGCAAGAGTCTGGGTCCCCAATCGTAATACCTTTCCAACCTAATGAACTCACAACACCTCCTTCTAAGGTCAGTGTTTTCAATTGAAATTAAAATCAGAAGACATATTTGTGCATGGAAGTCCTACAGACAGCGTTGTGTAAAGCAGTGACTTGCAAGTCATAATTTTCCAGTATATACAGCAGTGAGAATGACCAAATTGGAGTTTCATTCTCTTAAAGTAACAGAATGTTAGGTCTATCTGTCTCAGTGGTGAGCTCTTAACATCACTTATGGCTTTTATATTAAACTTTGGCTTGAATAACAATTCAATTTTACAGTGGTTACTAGCTGTGAGCAAGAGATGGGTTATGGGTTAAATTGCTCATTAAAAGCCCTGAATGACACTAGCTTGACTGGCTGGTTTTCACAGAAATTTTCCTACCTAAGATTCATTGTTTAGCAAGAGAGCAGAGACTTTGAGGATCTGAGGTTACATGCCAAGAGGAGACTATTTACTCAAAAACAGCAATATCTAATGCTGTGATTTGCTATCAGTTCATAGTTTCCCAGAATGAACTACTGGGACATGTACAGCTGTAGAGACAAAGGGACACACACATCCACACAAATACCAGAGATAGCTGAGTCTCTAAAGTGTAGAACAAAACTTTAATGGTATGCACATGGGTCTCATCAGAAGATCAGACACAGGTAGAGATCAAAGTTGACTCTGATGCCTCCGGTTCGTGGCACAGGTACCTGTAGCTCTGCCAGAAGAGTGCTTTCCAGCAGAAACATCAGTTTGATGGGGTTATGGTTTCTAAAGGCGGCATGTAGCATCTCCTGTAAAAGCATTTTGTAGAGGCTTTTTCTAGGTACATGCCGCACACCTAGAAGAATGCCACATAAGATCCAATGCGTGATCTTATGCCATTAGTGGATCAGTGTCTGTGGACAGCAGCTGCTTCGAGACAAGTAGGGTTAATGAACTCCATTATATCAGGTTTCGATTGGTTATAATTCCTGCTATTTGGGCCTTCAGCCTTGCAGATGACAATGCATCTTTATTTTATGCACACATGTCCCTTATACCGTTAACATATTTAATTCACTTTATGTGAACTTCTGTGAACCCTCTCTACAGAAGAGGTGGTGGGAGTGTACAACATCACATTTACCTCACTTTTCTTTCCTGTATCAGAGTGCCGGAGGAGCTCAGGATATATCAATTTTTTAATTAAAATGCGCATTTCTTCACTGAAAACCATCTCTCCTTCCTCGCTATACTTGCCCAGTTCCAATATTGAAAGTTTACATGGAAACACATCTATTTGTGTCTATCATCATAATCTGTTGATGAGTGCAGCCTAGTGGCTTAAAGCACAGTCTCTAACTTCTTTTCCCCTGCTTATTTTCTTTGTGACTTGCAATTTATATTTATTCATGTTCCTTCAACTCTGAAATGAGGAACTGGTATTTCACTGCCTGAACAGAGAGGTAAATGGCCTAAGGTAGCAACTACATGAAAGCTGCTGTACAAGTGAAAAGCATTGTTTTCAATGTTTTTAGTGTCAGTACTTATTTTTTGTCATTTATTCCACTGGAAAATATTAATGTTTCCTTCCAAAAGAAAAGGCTTCAAAGGGACATGCACATTCTGCTTACCCAGACTTGGAAACAGACAGGTTAGCTGAAGAGCTAGATGGCAAAATATTAAGTTTTTTATGTGGGGCAGAGCTGTGAGATTTCCATAGCATTTTCTCTTCAGTCATTGAGTAGTTGACACAGCTGTCTCAGCCTGGAACAAAAGCTACCAATTACAGGAGAAAACAAACATTGACAATAATTTTTGTCAATCAATTTTCTGTGGACCTAGATGGCTTCCAAATTGCAGAACTACTGCCTTTCTTATAAGCACTGAATTTTTTTGCTTGTTCCCTGCTTCTTACCAGACAATGAGTCTGTGACAAATTATGGGATCAAAGAAAAATGTGAAGTGTGGCAGTGCTGCCACGGAGTGGAAGGAAATGTAAAATTTCTGAAACTTTACTGCCAGCATTCAAACTTCTCCCCTTACATATCTGCTCCTTCTTATTTCCTCATTTGGAATTCTCTTTCTTACTCCTCAGAACAGCACACCACTTGATTTAATTTTTTTCCTAAACTTTCCTCTCTCTAATCTTCCTATTGCTGAATTTCCCCTTATTTGACCATCCCCTTTTTTCTCCAGTATTATCCAGCTACTCACCTACTCACTTTGATCTTTGTTATGCTGCTTTTCCCCTGTGTTAAACAGGATTATTTATTGAAAGAAAAAAGGAAATGTTTTTCCCCTCTTATCTTAACCATTTTGAGGCTTTGCATAACTGATCTCCTTTAATGGTTTGTTTCATTAAACACTGATTTTTCTTTTTAGGGAATTTTCCTCTGTAATATTCAGGTAGGCCTAGCTAAATTTTAAGTGCTAAAATGTGCTCCAGAACAATTTGCCTATTTTGTTGAACTCGTGCTCTCAGCCAGAACAGTTTCAGGATATATTTACAACTGTGCCTGCTGCTCTCTAGAAAAGGGAGATGTTTCTTTCTGACTTATGTAACTGTGAGGCATTTACCATTTGTTTTTTCATGAGGAGTGATATTTAAAGATATTCAAAAAATTCTGGAGAGAGCAAAAAAAAATCACTTTGAATAAAAGTTATATCACTGTTTTTTCATCCCTAGTATCATAGTGAAATGATGATGAAAAATGCTCCCAGCCCTAAAAGCACGAATAACTTGCAGCATTCTTAAGATGCCGTGAATACAGTATATAAAGAGTACTGTTGGCTGCTTTCACTGCTCTCATCACTCCTACCGTGTTTTTTACCGTATCTTCAGCTACCCGTTGTACAGTCAGCAGGCACAGTCAATCTGAGGTGTAGGAAATAATTGTTTTTGTCTATCTCCTTCATGACAGAGAGCAAAATGCTTTTCAGTGCAGCTGGGCACAGCATTCTCCCTACCAATCTGGCATTGTTTCCTCTCTTTAGATAAATACCAGCTAAAAATCTGAATATATTTCAGCTGCTTCTTCTCACTCTGAAATAGTTGAGGTTAACCCTAATTTAAAAGAAGAAGGGTTTGCATGTAATAGAATATTTTAGCAATTCGAAGCACAGCCTGGTACTGCACAGTAATTCATATTCAGTCCCAGGCCCTTACACTGGCTGTGAATGGAAGAAGCTCTTCTGCCTCTGGGAAGTTTTCAGAATAAGTTGCAGAAAAAAAGCAGTGTGATGAGAGGGAAGGACTCACTTTGGGTTAGAAAAGGCACTAAAAGAGGAAATAAATATGCCAGTAGTTGGGAAGAATCTTTATGCCCTGTAATTAATCTCATTAAAAACTGTTCTAAACTATTTCAAAACAGTTTTTCAAATGAATTGCCATCCCATGACTTGGAGAATTTGCAGTTAGTGATGTCTTTGGCTATGGCCCCTACCTATGGCTCTTGCTTCTCTTTCTAGGGGTAAAGTCAACTTCACCCATGTAGAATACAAAACAGTTTGCAGTGTAGTAGCTCATACTGCTGAAAGTGTTATCATTTATATATTCAGATAGGCCTGAATATATCAAATGGTGACACAGCTATGCTAACTCAGAGAAAAGCCTACAGAGCAAAATGAGCAAGTTTTTGTGTCAAGGAATTTTCTATAGGTCTGTATGACTTGCTCATTATAGGACTACTGCCCTCCACATAGAGTTGTTTTTGTCTGTCTCCCCCTGCACAGTCCTGTCCTCTCCACACATAATAGCTCCATGTCACCCAAATTAGTAAGGGGCAGAAAAGTGACTGGCTACTGTGGAACCAGGCAGGGGAACAAGTTGTAAGAATTCAAAAATTTTACAGTTAAATTATTACAGCCTACTCCTTGTCCACCTACATATCTGAATACCCGTACCACTGCTGGGGTTGTCTCTCCTATGACTTCATTTGCTTTCTGTTTGAAAGCATCTATTTGATGTATTTGATCTTAGCTAGCCCTTTGATTTGGCAGCTGCCATTAGGTGGACCACTGGTGCACATCTACCTATGTGCAGCCATAATTTGTATTTCCAAGGTAATCCTGACTTTACATACGTGCAGAACTTGGAAAACCCTAAGTACCAGTGTAGTGTGTGTGCCTCACAGTGCACAAATCATTTCTGAAGGTCTAGTTCATATTTACTACTCTGAGGTAAAACAGTATTACCTGATTTTGCCTATAGATGTGCAATGCAGTATCACTGTGAAGGGAAGCAAACAACAGCATGCAGCATATTAGGCTAAATCCACCCTACTGAGCCAGAAACTACATAGAGAAAAAGGAAAAGGAAGGTAAAAGATATCTGTTAAGGAAGAATGGAGCTGGTGCTAAAAAGAAAACAGAGCTGTTTTAAAATGAATGCTTTCAATAAAGAGTCTAAGGTCAGATAATCTCTTCCCCCTACCCCCCATTTGCTTTCTATCCTGCTGTTTTTTTTCTTCATCTCTCTGTTTTTTACTTGCTTTCTAGCTGCCTTGCCTGAAAATTAGGTTTCTGCCCTGCTGGACTGTAATTATTGCTGGCAAGAATCACAGTGTGCTGCAATCACTGTGCTTGCAGAGAAGGTCTGTTTTGCCTCAGCAATTTCCTAGCACATTTTCCTAGGAAGAATTAGAACACAGCTAGGTTTTTTTTCCTGGAAGTTAATTATATTCACATTAAGATGTTTCAGTAAAATTTGCAATGGGGTGGAGGGGAGACCTTACTAGATTTTTTTTCTCTCTCTTTTCCTGTTTTTAAAGATAAACCTTGTCCTGGGGGCAGGTTTTGTGGAGGCAAACAAGAGGCAATCCTCTGCTGCATTCCCTCCATTTTTACCAGGAAAACTGATACAAGAGTTTGGCTAGTGGATGTCCATCATCCATCCACCTCCCCAGGGCAGCGCTCCTCCGAGGAGCCCAGCAGGGCTGGTCCTCCCTGCCCATTTCCCACCACTGTTCCATCTCCTCATCTAACCAGCTAATCTTCCCCAGGAAGGTCCCTTCTCACTCCTGTAGATGTCATCTTCAGCCTCCCACTAATATAAGGGTACATAAATGTGAGTCACCTCGGTTGGAAATAGCTGCTGCACTTTGCGCATAGTGATGGGCATATGAAAAGGAAGCCATATAGTAGATTTAGCAAGAATCTGGATGCCCACTAATGCTGCTTTTGCAGCTTCTTGGTGTAACCTTTATTGGTCATTTGGAGCCATTTTTGCTTGTCTGTTAAGGTGCCAGGTGTGTTTTCATCCAAAGATTTAAATCCATCTTCAGTGCAGTGCAATACAGTTTTGTATTTGTAAGGGATGTTAACATCAGCTTTTATTGTATTTATAAAGAAGACAAGAAAAATTTTATTAAAAAAAGCTTATGGTGCTGTTGGAAATCATACTTGTTCACTGAGATGCCTCAGGCAATTATCTGCAACAGCCATTTTGAGTCAATAAATAATATGAACACTGCGGAAGAAAAAGAGGAAATGGAAAAAAGAGCAACCCCAAAACCCCCAAAGGTGGTGGTGGAGGAACAGAAAGAACTGTTCTTTTAAAATAATTCAGTTTAGCGATTCTAAATAATTCAATCCTGCAATTGAAACTACCAGCCACGTGGGACACATCATGTGGACCAATCCCTTTGGGGAAAAAAAAGAGTACTTGATTTTTGGAATTTTTTTCTTCTTTGAAGGTAAATTGTTTCTGAAGGTAAATTGTTCAAAGGGAATAGCTGAGCAGGCAAAATGGTACATTTTCACTCTAATACAATTTCATTATGCTCAGAAGAATAGAATACAGAAATAGTTTGAATCAGATCAGCTTGAAGAAAATTACTCAATTTAAACTAAACTTCCCTTTTTCCCCACAATGTGCAAAAATGGCTAGTGCTAGTATG
Source organism: Apteryx mantelli (assembly GCF_036417845.1). Classification (NCBI taxonomy): domain Eukaryota; kingdom Metazoa; phylum Chordata; class Aves; order Apterygiformes; family Apterygidae; genus Apteryx; species Apteryx mantelli. The sequence continues at coordinate 26,241,094 of NC_090020.1, read as the reverse complement.
GCTAATGCTGCAATTCTCTCTCTCCTTGTTTTCTTTTGCCAGGGTAAGTGAGTCTTAAGCATGTACTACATTTCAAAATATTTTATCAACTTCTTATGCTTTATGTTTTTGTAATTAAATGATTATATATGTATGCCCTATTAGGTTTTTTTATTTATTTTTTCACAGAATTTGTGAAGAGGCTAGGACTCTGCAACAGGCTTAAATAGGACAACAGTAGGCTTAAATACAAGGTAGATCTTGTTAAAGGTGGATAGTTCTTAGGGTCTGTGCCACCTCTCTTCCTTTAAATAAGAAAAACTTTTATTATTCTCAGGGATAAATTGTCAGGAGGGTTTCTTAGTTTGTAATTTCCTGCTGTTTTCCCTTTCCAGTAGCAGACATGCTCATCCAGTTAAAGGAAGCTGGAAACAGAGTTCGTTGCACCCAGACATTTACCTTTAGCACAGTAGTTTTATGTATGCTAGAGCAGCAGGATCTGTAACCCTTCCCAACAAGACTCAAGTCAGTGTCCTATTTTAACAGCACCAACGCGGTGTTTCTCAATTTTCTGCAGTGTTTTACCCACCAGAGTACCTCAGAATGGCACCTAGTAAGACATCAGATATATTAAGGACTCTTGAAACTAGATAAGGATATTGTAAACAAACAAAACACTGGATAAATTCTAAAATTCTTACCTGTTAACTGGGGGAATGAAATCACCAGAAAAAGTAGGTCTGTAGCAAGACAGGCAGATTGATTTTGAGGAGAACTGGAAATACTGAACATTTCTCCTGAGTAAGTACTTCAGGATGTGTCTCTGTGTCCTCATTCCTCTCACTATGAGAATTAAAGAATGCTGGAAGAACTATGAACAGTGTTTAAATAAAGAAGTAAATCTATATTTTAGGAACAATTGCTGTCTCTTCACAACTGTACTTATAAAGCATAGAAATAAAATTAATACTTTCTTTCTGGCAAAGCTGAGAGCATTCAGCATAAGGCATCAGTATCTCATCCAACAACAAACGTTGTATTCTTCTTTGTCTCTCTCAGACAGCATTTCACAAAATTGTTTATTTTCCTTTTTTACCCATGTTAAAATGAGACAAGAAAAACAAAGGAGTAACATCTACAGATGCATTTCTAATAAAAGTTGTGAAAAAAGGCAAGGAGAATTGGCAGCCTTCTTTATTACTGCAGCATTAAAGCACTGTAGCAACCTGACATAAAGCTATATTGGAGAAATATTCAAGATCTGCCTGAAATGTCAGGACTCCTCATGTGCTACTCCTCTGGGACTCAAAACATAGCAGAGAAATTCCTCAGTCCAAGTGCCTTGTCCCTAAACCATAAATTCTTACTGTAGGAAAACAGAAGCTGCAGCTACTTAGTTTGATAACAAACTGGCATTGACAAATAAAATAGAAGTGATGATGATCCAAATGGTTCAGCAGTAAGCATGCCCCACCTTGCAAGCCTCATCTTCCAAAATCAATTCTGCAGGGCCACAGCTACTCAAATATTGTCCTTTAGCCATTTAAAAGTAAATGTCATGAGATATGTGTATGCAAATATCTCTAAAGACTTAACAGAGGAAACAACGAATACATTTGGCAAAGATATGAGAGGCAACAAGACTATAGCTAGAGAACTGCTGCATATCAGAACTGAAATGTTATCAGCAGAGGTGTGTGAGAAAGTTTGCTCCTTGCCCAATTAGAGTGTAGTCCTATCTTAATTCTTCCACTTTGTGAACCTACAAACACACTGATTGAGCTTTATGGCAACAGTGGAAAGAACAAATAAGCAAATTTCCAAAAACCATGGAAGGTCATTACAAGGCCAAAACATACCTATGAACTCCAGGTTGAAATGGAGCTGTTTCACCAGTTTGGGAGGCAACAGATCAAAAGATAACTAGCTCTGAAAGGTTTCTGAAGAAAACTGCATGAGGAAGAGCAGTAAGTTGTACAGAGTTGTCCAAAGTCTTATGCATGACTTGTGGTGACAGGAAAGAAAACTGCTATGGATAGTTAGGGCTAGCCTAAACCGTCAATACCTATTTCCTGTCCAAAAAAAAAAGTTGCTTGTTCAGAGCAGGCAAAAGTTCACAGCAGCAGTTGAGTCTATTACTAAACTTTCAGTTTTTTGAAGTGAAGTACTGTGAGATTTTGCCTTGATTCTGTCTAAAATTCTCTCCCTAGTCTTGGGCAAGACACCCAAAAAGATCATGACTGGTTTGACTCTGAGCAATCTTTCCATTTCCATGTCTAAGTTAATTATTTTTCTTCTTTGTCTTTATTTTTACTCTCTGGATTATGGCTTGGCCTCTTAAAAAATAATAATAAAGTGATAGTTACTATGGGCAGGTAGTTTTTAATTCTAATGTAAAAAAAATTATAGTTCTACTTTATTTTTAGTAGAGTAGCAATTTGTTCTGCTATGGTGGGTTCATTTTTCTGTGGGGGACAAAGGGAGGCAGGGGAGAGGGGTGAAAGAGAAGTTGGAAATTTAGGGTTATATGTGGTCCAATACATGCAATGTGCTTCCCTTAGTTTTCCTGTGGTGGTAAGCCTTCCAGTGTTTGCGCTTTATTGCCTTTTAATTATAGCTTACCTCACAAGCTGGGGGTTCACTGAGCATGCGTTTAGCCTCGTTTGTTCTTCCTCTACATGCTCAGAACTCCCTTTGTTCAGTGTTTTCAAGTCCCAATGTGCAGACTGCTTTACCTGACCTTAAGGGAAAAAACAGGCTTTTAGCCATACGGTGGTGCCACCAAGATCGGCACTTCAAACAAAGCACTCCCAGCTGAGCTCTTCGCCAGGAGCTGCCTGTTGATGCAAAATCGGGACGGAAATTGCCAAGCAGTGCGTGGATATTATGCTCAGACTGATTTGCAGCAACACTGTGTTCACCCACTTATTTTCCACAGCTGCCAGAGCTGGCAGCAACAAGGGAGATGTTTCTCTTTCCTGTCAAGGGAAGGGGAGGAAGGCTTTTTCTTCCTTCCGCCTCCTGACCTGGCTGCCTGGCTGCTAACCTCCATGGTACCATTCGTCATCGGTAGCATGGGAATCGCGTCACAAGCTCGTACAGCAGAGCGGCTGAGCTCATCAGTTCATGTTTTTATTGTGTTTGGGGATGACACATATATAGGAAAGCATATTGCTATCCCTAGAAGTTTTACCTGTGCTCTGCAGGTCAGAGGAACAGGCACTGACGGGGAAAAGTTTCCTTGCCAGACACTGGGAAGATAAGAAAAACTGTGATACAAGGGTGGACATCAAGTATGTTTGTCAGAAACATCCATAGACTCTTGGGGGAGGAAGGAAGATAAATCATTAAAGTATCATTTGAAGTATTTATGGTATCTCTCAGGAATGCTTTCAAGGGTCAAACTATATCAAATTTGAAAACCATCTAGCTGGGGCAGACACTGAATGTAAATGCTTTCTCACATTAACTTTTTTAGATGGCATGTAAATCAGCTGATTAAGTGAGCTAGGCCAGGTTGAGTGTGATTTGATCCAGTTTGCCTCTTCAGTGCCAAGCATTTTTTGATAGCACTGATGCCAAAATCTCTTATTTCCCCTTGATCTCACTAGAGCTCCCAGGGTAAAGAGAAGGTGGAATAGGGGCAGCCTTCCACTTCAGGACAGCTAAACTGCATTTCCTGGAGTATATTCTGCAGGGCCATTTCAGCTGGTAAACTGAAGCTTGCCACTGAAGCATTGTCTTAGCTTGGCCAGTTTATACCTCTCCTTTCCCTGTAGCTGTATACCCTTCTAGTACACTGTTGCAGTTCAGTGCTGCTATATAAGTAGGAATTTGGGAAATTAGGGGGCTAAATACGTTGCTGAATATGAGTATAAAGTAGGATTATATAATACTTAATTAAAGATATCAACTAAAACATTTATAAAGAAATTAATTACGTGATAGTGAATCATTTGCATCTCCATCAAGGCAGCAGTAATGTACATTAGACTTAATAGAAAGGATTTTAGCAAATAATATTCAAATAAACAGTTTCAAAAACAAATTCAGGTGTCATAGACAACCTAAGCTGTGTCAGTTGTAATATGCAATTTTTGAAATGGAGATGTAGCTCTAATAGAGACTGATGTCTTGAGGTAGCATTAGCTCAGGTACTTCCAGGAGATGGAATGTACATGCTGTGTTGAAAGTTTTCTGTCCTTTAGCAGAAAAAAAATAAGTCAGAAAATTAATTGTAAAATGGTTGTATCTCAGGCTGTGCTGTGAAATCCAAGGTGTGGTCTAAATCCACACTCTCCCAAAGCAGAAGCAGTTTGGGCTGTTTCTGTTTGAAAAGCTATAGAAAGAGGCCTAAATTCTTAAGTTTTTTAATCCGTACCTAAACTCAGGAATTCTAGTGAGTTGGGTCTGTTATTCCTTCCTCATCTCTGCCTGTTTTTAAATAGTCTTCTATAAATCACTTTGTAGTTGTTTGTATTTGACTGCACCCTGAGAGAGAAAGTGGTTGAGGTTACTTCTAATCAGCACAGAGGTAACTGAGGTGCATCAGAGTAGCTGAGCTACGAAAGGCTGGTAATCCTTGGAGGCAGTCTCTGTGGAAAACAGGAAAAAAGCTGATATCAGTTGTTCAGATCAAAACAGTGACATAGGCGGCATTAGTAAAGAAAAGGCACTAATAAAAGGCTGCAGTCTCTGTTGCCTCACAAGAAGCAGGGGCCCAAGAGCAGCTATTGCCACAGTAACGGAAGGAGCAAGAGGATTTGCACTTCTAAATGTTTCAGTGCACCCCATGACCAGGGGTTAAACTGGCCTGAAAGAACAGCCCCACTATATTCATTTTTATTCCTTATGAGTTGTATACTTCACCTCACTGCCTCTGAACTTATATATATTGTAGTGCTAGGTCACTGACTACACGTGCCTGAAGATTTTCTGGACCTGGTATAAACCCCGTTCTTAGATTATGTAGCAGACTTTCTGCGATATAAAATCATGAAATTGAATAGGTTGCTGGGTTTGCTGGAAAACATTTTTCAATGCCATACTCCATAAACTAGGCCCACAACCTATAATACACCTAATTTATCCAAGGTTAACTCTACTGAAGTAATGTGTTGGACACCCTAAATCTAATGTTACTCTAATACAAGAACAACCTTTCATCCCTGATTTCATCCCGTAAGTATCACTGGAGATTATTCTTCTGGATGCTCATTAATACAATTTCTACCTTTAGTGAATTTTATCTCACAAAAATATTGTGTGTTAATCCTATCTAATAAGCTTCCCATAAATGACTAGAATAAGATCATTATCTCGTAACAATCAGGACATTTTGAGATCCAGAAAATGCTGCCCTCATTTAATTTCTGTTTAAAAAAATAACCATGCTTTCAATAATGGTATTATCTTTTAACATTTCAGATCACAGTATTTCGCATGGGATCAGAAGGACACCAGGATATTGATTTAGCTATCCTGACAGCATTACTGAAAGGTAATAGAGTTTCACTTCACAGTGAGCCTGTAACAATCCAAATGGATTGTCTTGGTGTCTCTGCTGTACTGGAACCTGCATTTATTGACAATATATACCATATCGAGGTAGTAAATTCTTACCATGAAATTGAAGTATATTTTTTGTTCCAACTGCTTTATACAGATCTAGTTCTTACTTTAACGTTTGTATAGCTACTGTTTTTCCTCTCTGAATCTTTATTCTCCCCCACAATTCTAGTGTGTCAGAAGAAACATCAGTAGTCAGGAAACAAAAAATATTGTTATTCCTTCGTCATTTTAAAATACTGGCATATCTCCTTTTTCAAAGCATGTTAATTCAAGAAATAATTTGCAGCAGCCATCTTGGTTAGTGATTCATAAACACTGGATGACCGGCAGAGTTTCAGACTACCTGACCTGCCATGATTTAATGGTGATCCCCCCACACTATTTACTTTAGAAGATTAGTACCCATGAATAGACAGCCAAAGAACTTTTCAGAATTAAAATTATCTTCATGGCTAGTAGAAACTCCAGAAAGTGGCTATCTACTCTTAGATAAAACTGGCACTATAGTAAAAGAAAAATATCTTTATTTCTAATTCTTGTGGGAGAGTCTAGGATGGAATTTCTTCCATCCTCTGCAGATAGATTTAAGAACTGGACTACTGTGTTGATAGCGGTTGTAACCTTAAACTTCATGGTTGGCTAAATCTTTCTAAGCCCTTACGTGTTATGCCTGTGCTCTTAAAGATTGTCTTATGATAAATCTGCTGTTTCTAAAATATTTTCGAATTACAGTTCATTACAGGTCCTGGTCTTGCAGACTTTTAGGCAATTAAGTTTGGTTCTCTTCACCTTATGATGTTATCAGATAGCTGAATACCTGCTTGCAAATACAGAAAGAGGTGATGTTCTAAAGGTTCTGAAGTACATGTACTTGCCTGATGAAGCACTACTCCCCCAAGCAAAGGTTTGCAGGGTCTAGCCCTCCATTTACATGGTATTTCCGCAAGTGGGGGTTTTCATAAACTGCATGTGCAGTAAAAATAGCTTGTAAATCACCATAGTCATCTTGTTTGATAGAACTTCATTCCACTATGTATCACAGGCTATATTGACTTTAGAAACAGAGAATAAGAAAATACCAAACAATTTTAAAGCGTGTTTCTGAGAATCATTAGGGAACAGACCTCAGAAGGTAACTGGGAAAAATTATGTTTTATGAAGCACTTTAGCAGTTGTCATCAAGCTATTGCCACCCCCACACATACTGCCATGTGGTAGACTTGAGTTTGAGTCATGTCATAAAACTTAATTGAACTGCTGAGGATTCAAAAGCTAATGAGAACTATTCTTGCTTGTTTCAGGGCTCGGTTTTCTTCTTGGTTTCTCCTGTGCAGGCTGACAGAAGCCATATGAAAAGAAAAGGCAAAAGGCTTGAATTACTTTCACCTTTTCAAGCAAAAAAAAGTTTACCTTTTACACAGTTTTTAGTCTCATTGCATAAATGCTACTTCAAACCAAAAGCCTGAACAGGAGGAATAAGCAAGCACTGTCCACTTTAGAAAGATGATTGCAAGTTGATAACTACTAACTAAAGAAATGAGCTGGGATTATTTTCTCCAGTAGCTTCTGTTTCTTTAGACTTTTCTATTATCGCTTGCTCCATCTCTTTCTCCATCTTGATAAAGATGCCAGTTGTTTGGCCTGTAGGTAGCATGACTGTTTTGCTGCTACCCTTGGGTAGCAAGTTTTAGACAACTGTGTAGTTAAATCTCAAGGCATTTCAGAAATGAAGAAGAAATTAATTCAAAGTAAGAAACCTGAATCATATCCAACACCACATTCCTCTTTTCCTCTGCATCCCTATCCTGAAAAAATATTTTAATTGCAGATTTCATTGTGGTCTTTAATATAACTGGATCCTTCATTATCCTCAGTGTGCAGTGTACTGACTTAACATTTGCTTTTGAGGCAATCATTGAGATTGCTGCTCTTGATTCCTATTGGTAAGATACAAATTTTCTTCTTAAAGTTGTCATTCTGCTTTTTGCAAGTATATTTTCAAAATTTGAATGCCAACATAGATTCCTCAAAGTTGTTAACCACTTTGAAAGCAATCCTCTCAGCAGCTGAAGAAAATAAATCATAGGGCTGGGAGGGATTGTTCTCTATTTAAAAAGTTCTTTTGCTGTATTTACACAAGCAGCTGTACCAAGTTTGCCGTCTGGATAGACATGTATTCTGCAGTAGTCCTCTCTGATGTAGGACATCCATTTTGCAAGTGCCTAACTGATCCTGTCTTCTCCTTAGTAAATGAAATGACCTTCCTTCTTCAAAGGTAGTATAGGACATCATAGTGAACTTCTGATACCTTAGAAGGAGCCTGGACCTGCATAAGTAATGTTGACATCTCCTTTCAGGCTTTCCTGACCTTCATGATTTTGTAATTTGCTGATGGCAGCATTTGTGTCTTGTTCAAGAGTCAGAGGAGCTAAAACTTAAACATCATCTTCTCTGCTCCTCATCACTTTCTGATTATGAAGATACTCAGAGATTAGATTTATCAGATGCTGCTTTAGATCCTGCTAACCTGCATTTTCTGGGTACAGAGAATGAAAATGCATATGACTTTTTAATCAGTGTGTGCAGAGGTGAAATCTCTTGTCTCAAACAAGTCAGTTGTCTTTATGCACAGTGTCACAGCACAAAGGTTCTGGCCCAGCTTGAAAGAAACACTGTCTTTCTGTCAATACACCCTTCATGGTAAAAAATCAAGATAATGGATAGTCTGGGCTTTCAAGAAATTAAAGGTAGCAGTACTGAAGCATTTGTCTAATTCTGTTTAACTCCTAGGCAGCTTTGAAGAGTGGATCTCTTGATGAGTGTTTACATTCAGGAACTATTCTCTTTCAACTCTTCCAAATTGTGTGAAAAAGAGACGGAGGAAAGAATGAAACCAGTGTCTGATTATTGGTTACTTTTTCACAATCTCACTGACCAGGATTTTGCAATTGTTGCTTAATAATAATAGAAAAGATACATAAAAGCTAATTACTAATCCCACCCTGGTGTGAGTGATTTGTTTAGGGAATAGGTTGAGGACAAGGACTGGGAAATAGAGACTATCATTTCCTGCTTACTGTGTAAGATTTGCAGTGTGCTATCATCTTTTTAATCTGGAACCAGGCACACACACCAGGAACTCTCTTGTCCCAGATATTCCACAAATCCCAGACCCTTCAAGGAGTACAAGAGATTATTTCCGTGTTTGTTTTCATGAACCACTTGTTTAATCTTGTCAGCAGCTATATGTTTCTTGGAAGTGATCTCCAATAAACCAGGGAATGGCATCCAAACTGGTTATCAATTTATATTGCATGGATGTCACAACAGCATATGGCTTGTAAATTCCTTTTTTTTTTTTAATTCTGAGAGACATACAAATGTGCAAAGTAAGTTTCCAACCGCATGCTTTTGTAGCAAGTCCATTTATTGATACAGTTTAACTGTGTGTGCTCTCTTAACTGGAACAGTTGGAACTGAAACAGTAATGGATTTTGTCCTTTTGCAGCTTCTAATTCAGCAAAAAACATATGACAGGGAAGTTAAAGGCAACATATTGCAATGTGCTAAAATATCATTGTTTTGAAGGGGCATCAAAGATCCTAGTTCACAAGGCCATTGCAATGTCTACAGCTTACTAGCAGCACCAGTCACGTTTCGGCTGGTGCTCCAGAAGCCTTCCCAGTGTAATAGTTAATATTTGGAAAAGAGATGTTGTGTGGTACATGCTTATTATAATATTAATGCCATGTAGCCCTCTAAGATGAGCCTTGTTAGGCTAATGCAGACCTGATGCCTCTGCATGGCTTCCAGCCTGTGAATAAGTCATGATTCATGCTCACTGAATAGCCATCATGTAGTATCAGATGGTCCTGGAAGACACAGTGTGATGGTCTGTCAACCATGAAATCCCTGACACAGAAGGATTAACGTTAGCTCAGTCCGGTATGTTTCTGAGTTAGGCCAGATGTCTGGTAACTGCCCTGTAGTTGTTTCTATTGGTTTTGTTATTGCCAAATGATTGGCAAAAAGCCATGAAGGTACTTGTAGCAAATGTAGTGGAAATACAGTTCTTTCTCCAAAAAGCTTGTAATCTACGAAGCAGAAGGCAATATATGACATGCTGAGATGCACAGGAGAAAGTTAAGTTGTATTGCTGTTTTTCCTAATCTAATTCTTTTATTTAAATGATGCTTCAAAGAGGCACTGAGGTGCTTAAAGCATTGTGGAAATGAGTCTTCTGGAGTTTCCAACAATAGTCTAGACAAATCGGTGTCATGTCAGTTCAGCTTTCCAGACTCCTGACCACTGAGTACCATAGACTCTCCCTAGGGAATCCATCTGAGGTTTTACTTTGGTCACAGTAAAACTCAGTCAGTTTATAAAACCTGTAGTGCATCTCCTCAGGGCACAATACTTATTTTCTGACCTGTACCCTGGCTCACCTAGGATAGAGTCAAGTTGATGGTCCCAGGCTTTACCATCAAAGTGTATTGCATTTTTGATCCAAGATATCAGATAGATTGTCTGATGTGAATGGAATTTTTACTAGATGAATCTTTGCAAGAGGTCTGAGTTCATCCAGAGCTCTCTCTGGATGACCAGCCTAAGAACATAAGTTAATACCTGCAGCTAACACCTGTCACAGATATATCCTCCTTGCTCATTCAGCTTCTCTTGTTTAGCATGTATCCATATCTAACAAAATCTACACTGAAATAAAATTCTGCTAAAACAATGCATTACATCCCAAATGGAATTTTTCTTCTGGCAGCAAATGAAGGGAAGGAAGAACCACACAGCAGATATTAATCATATTGACTAGTACATTCTTTCAAGCAACATATCTTATGTTGTGCCAGACATTAGAATATTGAGTAAATATTATATAGACATTAGACATATTGCCTAAAACACTATTTCAAGCAATAAGTATGCTATGGTAATTAAAATAATACAATGGAACTAAGCAGAAAACCTTTCCGTGAGATTGGGTAAAACAGAATCATGAGGAGAAGAAAAGCTAATCTCTCACCACTGACAGTATTAAGGGCCTAAGAAGTGGTTCCAGTGTGATCCTCTGGTTTGAGCTGATGAGAGCAACAGGTTATTAACTCTGTTTTTTGGGTTTTTTTTTTAACATTTCCTGAATATTTTGGCTGTGATTTGAGTGCATTGCAGTGGTGCTCATGAGTAAGATGAATCCTCACAAGAGTTGCTTTTGGGGTTCTTCTTACTGAGTCAGGTCAATGAATGGTTTGTGACACCTACTGCAATCCTCACTCACAATGTTCCCTCTGTCTTCCATGGAAAAAATGAAACAATATCTTAGGACAACTCATCTCACATTTGTTCAAGATAATATTTCTTGTATTAGTGGAATTATCTTTGCTTTTTAATGCCAGGTAGAATTTCACCTGAAATAGCCTGAATACTCTCTTTTCTTCATTAAGTCAAAAGTCATCTGTGCATCCTGGAATAAAATCAATTAAACTGCATCCCCAGCCCATATGCTATTCTGCATAAATTCCCATAGCTTTTGTTTTGTTTCTCCTCTCATGTAACAGCACTATAATCTAAATTCACCTGAAAATCACAGAAGACAGCCAAGCAAAGGCAGAAGTGAGAGGGTTTCCTAGCCGCCGGGGCAGTCGCCCTGCTGTGCTCATGCAAGGCAGTGCATGCCAGTGCTTACTGCCCCATCTCTGCTAACTGTGGGGCTGGTCTGGACATGAACTACAAAAACCCCTTGAGAAACCATACGTTTCCTCCAACTACCAAATGTTTCCAGCACGCTGCTGGATAATAAAAGAAACCGTTAGAGTAACCAGAGCTGAGAAGAGCATTGCCTCTGGGACCGCACAGCCGCCTGCAGGAAAACCCTTCTGCAGCGAGCAGCTTTGCAGGCTGTGGAGGGAGGTGGAGGCTGGACCACAGCGTGCTTTCTCCTCTCCCCAATTTCTGGAGCAGCAAGCATGCACAAGAAAAGCAGTCTTAATGAACTGCTGGGCTTGGAGTACGTTCAGGAGGCGCAACCACTCCAGACCCCATGTCTAGTGCTCTTCCCTGTGACCACATGAACCAGGCGGCCCCATGTTTGCCCAGCAACCCGGTCCTTCCCAAAGCCGTTCCTGCACAGAAAAGCACAAAAAGGCCCGGTAGTGCCAGACCTCTGGAGAAGACTCCTTCCTACAGGTCAGAAGGTGTTTCCTTGAAGCCACGTTAAGCCTCAATGCTTTGAGTTGAGTTTTGGCTGAACTGGGGAGAGCGTGTGTAACCCCTTTTTCCTGCAACCCGTTTTGAACTTTCTCCATCCAAAACGGACTCTAACAAGGCAGCATCCCCTGGTGCCCAGGCCATACTGCTGCTACTCCAGTTTAACCAAGTCAGGAGGTGGATCTCCACCACCACTCCTGGACTGCAGGGTTCACCCATATGCCTCAGCTGCTGCCACCAGGTACCTCATCTGAGCACACGACGAGGCTCTCCCTTTCCTTGCAGGCACACAGACAAGAAGGAGGCCCATTGACATTTTGAGAGGGTCTACTGTTTGTCTGGGAGCGAGAGAGAATATTATTCACTCTCTGTACTTAATTTATTATACCGTTCTGGGCAGGTTTTTTCTGGTTTTATAAATAGAACTGTATAGACATTTTTGCTCTCTCCAAAGGTGAATATTTTCTGTTCTTGAATGTCATATGTCACTTACATAAGAAGTTCAAAAAGGTTCAGATATTGTTGGGGTGCCCCATGAGGACTCTGGTGAGAGGTTTTTTCTGTATCGTAGTATGAAGCAAAGAGAATCATTGTCTTACACACAGGGCTGTTCTTGTCACTTCTCAGCTGCAGAAAGGTGATTTTCTCTTTTCACTACTTTTTTTTTCCTTTTCCTCATTCTTATCTATCTTTCTGCTCTTGCATCACCTACCTTTTTATTGGAGCTCATTTTGCAAATTCTCCCACATTGCATTTCTCCCAATTAATTGCTTCAGAAATTGCCAAATATTTGGCAAAGTTTCATGGCAGTGAAGTGACTGAAAAGTTGAGAATTTTGAAATTAAACTGTAAGCTAAGCTTTCCTGAGGTCTACTGATCCTTCACAGGATTTCAGCAGCCACCATGATGGCATGATTAGCCTATATGTTTTCTGTGCCTCTGATTTCAGCTTCTGCTTTCAGCTGGGACAGTGCACAGTTTTGGATAGTACTGAAACAGGAACAAAACTTTTTTCAAGTAATGTAAAGCTCTTATTTGTGTTCACTCCATCAGGACCATTTTTCAGTATAAGAATATATGAAGACATGAAAAAAGTGGAGGTATTAGACCATTTATAAATGAGCATTTATAGAATCGTCTAATCTGTGTAAGCAAGCATGTAGTTAAAAGTTGAAGGGCACTTTACTTATTTTGTTGATCAGCTCATTCAGGCCAGTTCTGCTGGCATGAATCCTCCTTCATCAGGCAGGAATGCATAAAAGATATGTACAAAATGCATGTTTATTTAAATAAGGGCGCTCATGGGATTTGAACTTATTTGTAGATGCATGTGTCTGTGTACATATGCGTGCAGGTGCACATGCACATGCATACACATGTATATAAATGTGTGTGTGTGTGTGTGTGCGTGTGTGTGTGTGTGTGTATATATGTATATTCCTGCAACTGGAGCAGGAGCACTCTTGGACTCTATTTCTGCTTCCTCTTTGAATGGAGGGAGACCAGCGCACTCCACCACAAATGAATCTGCCAGTTATAACACTTACCTTTTCAAGGGCACTGTACAGTAATTATTAATGTCAGTGAGACAATTTGAGAACGATAGATTCAGATTTGAGAATCAGTACTTTATTACAGGGGCAATGGAAGGTTTGGGTTTGTTTTAATTTGAAATTAGTTGCAGAAATGACATGGACATCTGTGAGGCTTCTGACTAAGAGGGATTATTACGGTGGACTGTTAACTGAGTCTAAAGTATGTCTTGTTTTATTTTCTCCTCCTCTCTTCCCTGCACCCCCATCTATATACACAGGAGCTAATGCATCTGCTCCCGACCAACTGAGCCTCGCATTAGCCTGGAATAGAGTAGACATCGCCCGCAGTCAGATCTTTATTTATGGGCAACAGTGGCCGGTACAGTATACACACAGCATCTTCTACTGAAAACATTTTAAACTTTATGGAACATTAAATGCGTTTTTTTGTTTTTTTTTTTTATGGTGGTGGTGGTTTTGAACCAATTTTGTGAGGGTTTAAAATATACTGTGTCATGTTCTTAGTCAAATGCAGAATTCCCGTTCATAGCTACCGAAGGCAGGCAAGGTTACAAACATGCTAAAATGTTCACTTGTTCAAGGAAATGATGACACCTAGCGATGCCTTAACACTGAAAGACGACACCTTCAGAAAGATAGGAAATAACACATTGAGTGTTTTAAAAAAAACATTTTGAATACTGAGAAAAGCAAGTGTCTGTTCAAAGTCATGGTAAAATAAATAATGGCTATAAATTAAATGAAAGGCAGAACTTATTTCAGCTCTGCATACTATATGTTTTTATATACTGAATTTGCTGATGACTGGACATCAAAATTACACTGCACAGGTGTTGGAGGTCATCAGGTGGACAGGAGAGCTGAGCTGCAACGTTACCACGGTAGTGCTGTGGCTCCAAACCCAATTTTGTGCCTGGTGCTGCTGGATGCCAGCCTGCCTGCTTCACCCCGGCTCCAGCTGCTGCCTTGGCCAGCACCTTCCCTGTGAGGGGCCACCGCGGCCAGGCCGCTCAGTGGGAGAGCTCCGTGGGAGGGCTGTAAATATACCTTGAACTTCAACACACGCATTGAACCCAATGTGGTGCAGCAGAGCAGCAGTTTGCCGTGCCACAGCTCCATCTCGTGCTGCAGTTTTTACAGCAGTAGAAAGTCACTCAGGAGGACCAGAGAGACCTGGCCTCCACCCGCAGCTCCTTAACCCCCCCGACATCTTTATTCAGAAGGTTTAGCTGAATCACCATATTCAATACTGTGACACTTGCTATGTCATTTTCACAAAAAATTCATATGCTAGCCCCATCATTACATGAGCGTTTACATCTCCCCATGGAAAAATTATAACATAGGAAAATGCCTTTTTAAATATACTTATTTTAAACATAATTTCTGGAGCTTGCTGCCCCTAAAAGCTGTGATTTTAAAAGATCTATACCTTTTCAGCTATAGAATCAACATGACTGTTTCTCATGCCTTCAATATTGGGCATAGGCATGTAACAACATGCAGCAGAGTTTTAGATGGGACTAAACTGCCACTACTGATATCACTCTATCACCACATCATAGTGACAATTTTTGTAAATATTGTAGCCTGCGATCATTTTGCAAGCTAAAAACTGTAAATATGAAGTACCTTCCCATCTCTTTGTCTCTCACCAATCTGAAAGAGATAGAAAAGAAGAAGTTATGCATAAGAAGACCTCTTGCATTTTGCCCTTTGAGGAATTACTGTTTGTGAAACTGTTTCTGTTTTCTAACTTTCAAACTTTCCTTGAGTTTCAACACCACAAACTAAGGGGAAGGCTCATAAGGATTGAATTAAAGTGAGTGTGTGTGCATACATATAAATATATCCAATATAATTAAAATGTTTCTCTAGAAAGCAAGAAATAAAGATAATGAGATGCTAAACAGAGTAGAGGTGTGGTCACCAGTTCCCTAGGTTTCAGTTCCCTGGTGCTAATCTGGATTTCCTAAAGTATGTTAATCTTAACACTGACACTCATTTTTCTCTGAATCAGAGAAACAGATATAGACTGTGATTATCCCATTTGAGGCTTAGCAAAGCAACCCCCAGGATTTTGGCAGAAGTGTCTGCCTGTGCCAGGGTGACAGAACTAGCTGGAAATGGCCCTCAGTACCCGGGAACAGCCTGAGTTAATTGCTTGCTTTGCAGGTGGGCTCCCTTGAGCAAGCAATGCTGGATGCACTGGTGTTGGACAGAGTGGATTTTGTGAAATTACTCATAGAGAATGGAGTAAGCATGCATCGTTTTCTCACCATCTCCCGGCTAGAGGAATTGTACAATACGGTAGGGCCAACCTAAGGCAAATTTTCTATCTCTGTATTCCTTGTTTTAGCTCCCACCCATACTATAATGACATGATGATGCACAAAGCAGCCAACATCTGCTGGGGAAATTTTCCATATCAGAAGTCCACATTGTCTCTTAGCTTTGTCTCTCATGTAATGGAGCTCTCTGTGACTCACCCACTTAATGTCCCTGTGTGTATTTCGTGACACATAAATTAAACACCACATACTACCAGCTGATTTCTGGTCATTGTAATTCCAATAAGATAGACCTTAGATTTAGGCAGACTGCACGGGCTGGAAGACGGTAACTGGCAAGTTAGCACCTGTGGGATGGTCAGATATGACTCCTGAGGCTCTCCATGGTTTCAGAAAAACCCTGCAAATGTTAAACTCAGACACCAGAAGACAAATAAAGCAACCTTACTGGGAAGACATTCTGACTTTAAAGGTAAAATCTGGTAATTTCAGGAGTCCTGAGTGACACTACAGTGAAGGACCTCCGCATGTTTTCACAGAATGTTCCAAAAACAATAGTTATGACTTTTAAAATATTGTTTGTGAGTTTTATATCTTCACCCTTAAAACAAATATAAAACTGCACAGGTCCAAATTGCTTCTCAGTTCTCCACTCCAAAGCACATTCCAGCATACATATCATAACTGCCTAATGGGAGAAAGCAAGAAGTTAAAATTGCTTGAGTGGTATGGAAAAAATCTTCAAGAATTGTCTAGCTCTTCTGTCTGTCTGTCAAAAAGAGGTTGTGTTATAGTGCACAAGGCTTTTCAAAAGCTTTGTTTTGCCAGTACTTTTCAAAGCATTGCCATCATTATCTGCCACACTGCGGGCTGTTATCCAGAGATGTTTCATACAGATGGTGACCAGAAGTCAGTCTTTCAAAAATATCAAATACAAGAAGAATTTATTAAATTTGTGCAAAATATAGAGGAACAGGTACCTGTGCTGCCCTAGAGCAAGAGATTTCCATCTGTTTTTTGATTGGTTTGAACTTTGCCTACCTATACTAGCATATATGTATTAAGAAAAGAAAGCCTAGGAGCTTTCTTGCTACAGAGGTAAGCAGTGTCATTCTTGTACTGCAGCTATTTTTTACAGTGAATAAGTTTGAGGAAGGTCTTCAGTTCTACAGCTAAGAGAAGACCTTTTAGAAGAAATTTTTTACGTAAACTATAGAAATCACTGGAAATTATTCATGCAAGAATTCAAAAAGACCTTGGCTGTGAAATTCCTGAACTACCAATTGTGGTATATGACATACTGCGTCCATAATAGCATCAGCACTAAAGGAATAAAAGGCCAAATGAAAAGTGCCAAACTTTAAAATGAGCCCTGAGAGTGACCTGGAAAACTACAGACCAGCATGAGTGACTTCTGCCATGGCAAATTTGTAAAAATACAATAAAGAACAGAATTAATAGACACAGGAATCAATCTTATGTCAACGGAAAAAAGTGACATGGCTTTTGTAGAGAGGTGCCAAGCCTTAGAAACCTATTACCATTTTTGAAGTCAACATGCAAGAGAATAAGGATGATGCACTTGATACACCTGGGTTTTCAAAACCTTTTGACAATGTTAATCCTTAAAGGTTTTTAAAGAAATTAGGCTTCTCATGGTGTAGAAGGTAAGGATTTTGTGGATTAAATACTGGAAGGATAGAAAACAGTGGGTAGGAATAAATGCTCAGTTTTCAGCACAAATGGAGCTTACTATCAGATTCATCCAAGTGCCTGTGCTGGGATGAATGTTGTTCAGTCTATTTAGAGATGATCTGAAAAATAGTGAGATGATTTGAAAAATAGACAGAGAAGGAACAAGGGACCTGAAGGTGATGCAGGGCCATTCACGATAGGCAAATTTGAAGCTGCATGTGAAGAACTGCAGGAAAGTCTAATCACACTTACTGACTGGTGCATATCAAGTTAAACATTGATAACTGCAGCATAGTAGGGAAACAGACTCTGTGCACGTGCAGTGATGTTCTCATATCTATCATCAGTCACAGCCAAGGAGACCTCCTATAAAAGTCTCTGAAAATATCAGCAGCAGTCAAAAAAGTAGCTGAATAGAAAATACTTCTCCACACAACATGTAATTAAATTTGGGTGAGTTATTACCATCATCTGTTTTGTATGTCAGATGGGATTCAAAAAAGATTGGACAAGCTCACAGATTGCACATGCCTTTAGTGGTCATCAGCCCAGATACAACCTCTGGTGCAGGAGCGCTCTGAGCTGCCAACAGTGGGCTGCGGGTGCTGGAAGGTTGCATCTCTCCTGCTGTTTTCCCTTCAGCCCCCTCCCGGTCTCTGCACCCCGTTCTGCTCCTATCTAGCCCTGTATGGCAGTACTTGTGGTTTTGTTACAGAAGTGCTTTGGACAAAAAAGAAATTGGGTGAAATAATGCTCTTGTAATTGATTCTAAAATAATTGATAACATTATATAATAGAAGTGCTCTCGGTTGCCTGATTTTTAAACTGCTAAGGTGAGAAAGCCATTTCAACATTTACATCTCGCAAGGTCTTTGAATAGTGCAAAACTATTTTTTCTTCTTTATCTGTCTTTTGCAGAGACATGGACCGTCCAACACTTTGTATCATCTAGTCAGGGACGTCAAAAAGGTAAGAGTCCAATAGACGGTAGGTTGGAGATAATGTCATGATTGCTTTTTTGTAGCTAGATACAGTCTCTGTTTTGCATGAGCTTTCAGTCAGAGCCTTCTGCTTCCCCTGCCATACCAGAATGCTCTGTTTGAATGTCCTGAATATGAAGGGTTTGCATATAATGCACAATCAGCAAGTTACTTGGCTTGCTTTCTCCATGGTTTTAGATGCTTCAATTTTAGTGCTTCTGCTAATGGAATTGTAGGCTTTACATACCATGTGGATTTATGCTGTTATCTGTATTTTTCCATACCTGCAGCTAACCTCAAAGCTAATTTCCATGTTGTTAATTTAACTCCTGAGTCTGTGAATATCCATTTTCCTTGTGCTGGATCATAGTTCACTGAAATGGTTCCTCATGCTGTGTTGTGTGGTACACTGTAAGCGTGTCCCTCTGCAGAAGCATACAAAAGAAGTAGTGCAGCTTTCCCCTGCCCTCTTGTCAAGTTCATTTCAAGCATCCTGAATTCAAAAGACCCATTAGGAGGGTAGGAGAGAAATACAGAAATATACAGTGACAGGAAGGAGACACCAAATAACCTTAGTAGTGTGTTCAGGATTAAAGGTGTTACAGCAGCAGCAATGAATGAAAGTCTCTTTTCTCCTAAATATATGGGTCAAGGAAGGAGACTGAGCCTGCAGCTGACCTCATCAACTTGAATTTTCTGTCAAAGCACGTGTAGATTACCACCTAGGACATTATGTAACACAGACCTCAAGGGTAGTATATCAGTGCACGGAGATTTCTTTACATGGGAATAGCTAGAGAGAAGACAGAAACAGGAATGGAAAAATTTTGTAAGAGCACAGATTGGTGGTTTCTTCTGTCCATGAGAGCTGGGCAGAACTAAAGGGAAACAGGGGAAGGGAATGGCAATGCTTCAGACACCATCTTTCTATTAAATAAACCTATAGTATAATTAGTAGCAATGTTTAGGAAGTTCTGATGTTTTTGTTTCTGTTTACTGTGTTACATGGCATCATCTTTGCTCACTTATATGTAATCTATTAAGTGACTATCAGAAAGTATGAAATGTCTACAGAACTTGAAACTGTTCTAATGCATAAATCCCCTTGGATGGAGCAGAGCAAAGTTAGAGTGCATTTAGGCTGACTGCTCTTCTTGAAGTGCAAGTTAATAGAATTTTTTTTTATTAAATGTGCAGTTATTTATGTGCCTTTAAATGTTTTAAACAAATATCATCTGTCTTCTTACATTAAAACAGATTCCTTTTCTAAGTCCTTCTCTTCCCCAATACCACCTTTCTAATATCCTCTTTTGAAAGCCAAACAATTTATATATTGACTGAGTGTATATATTTTCCCAGAGTCCCTAATAAAATATTTATTTTTAAAGGAGCATTTGAAAAGAAGATATGAGGACAGGCAAAAAAAGGATCATTACTCATAGGTGTACATTGACATAAATTGGCATTAAATATACTTACATTCATATTTAATGACATTATTTAGCCACAGTGACTGCTAAAATTTAGGTGATGGTGATTTCTCCTTAAATGTATCTTTCTTTCCTCTCCCCACATCTGAAGCCTCAGAAACACCCACTGTGTAAAGTGGGAGTGTACTCTTATTAGAATATAGTTAAGGGCTTTGAAAATAATCAGTTCGGGGCAGTCCTCCAGCACCTTCATCAGAAACTGCACCTCTGTGACTCTATTTCTCATTATGTCAGTGATGAGGAACATCCACGGGTCACTGGCAGAAATCTGACAGCTTGCCATAGCCCTGCCACCCGAGCAGTCACAGCGCTTACCTGTCACCCAGGCTATAAATCAGTCAGCAGATCTGACACCAGTTTAAATGAAAGCATCTCCGTGGAAATAACTTCTTAATGGACATCATTATTTGACATTTAAGTGCCTCACCATGCATGAAAACCAGACCACAGCGCTGAAGCTAGTTTTCGTGTTTATACGCATTTTGAAGCCAGATACCTAAACTCTGAGATTTAATTACAGCATCACAAAGCATAAATACAAAAAATGTAGGATGACACCTTGAGACAACACTTAAAGGATATGCATACTCTGCAGTTTTTGTGCATGCATTCTAATTTTAAAACCTGCACTATGCAAAAGGGTGCATGCTATAAAAACTTATTTATATTCTTAACCATTGTGAATTCTGAAATAGAAAACATCTGCTTACAAATCATACAATATTTAATTTACTGCCATTATATTACCTATCTGTATAAATCTCAGGGAGGTTTCCTTTTGATTTGAAAGGCTATCCTGACTCCTTGGCATAGCGGAGAATTTGTGCTACAGAAAGGAAGTCACACTGCCACTGTCCTGCCTCTGGCAGCTTAAACACACACAGACACACACACACGTGTGGAGAAACGTGCTAAAAGAATTTACAGTAATCAGAGGGCTTAAATTCTGTATGTATCAATTAACCAGGCAAATTACTCCTCCACGACTCTGCTTTAGAGAACTGTGTTCTTCTCTCTTTTTGATCAGTTTGGTAACTGCATACGGGGCAAAGCCATCGTTTGCTCAATGTCCTTTTTGGTATCTTAGTCGGGGTACAGAGTTTCACACGGAATGTTGACTTTCCTCCCTTGACTGTGCAAACTGATGGGTTCAGAGCAAGAACCAAGAAACAGTGGCTGTGCCTGACACCCTTTTCATAAGTGGAGGTTGCCCTCTACTGGTTATATCAGAAAAAATCCTCCCCTGCTGAACTGGTTGATGAAGAACAGTGGAAATTAAGAGATTGGTGGTTTTCTTCTTTATTCCAAAAATGGGTATATAATGATTGTGTCTTAATTCACTCTTGGGTCATACATGTTTTCAAAGTCCTTTGCTCTGGTCTGCCTCTAGATTTCTACATTTCCAGAGAACGAGCAGGTAATATGTTGCTGTTCAGAATTTTTTTAAGTACTATTTATTCCTCAGAATGCAAAATCAGAGGTTCATCATCTGTTGAATATAAAAACATATATGAAGTGAAAATGTATTATAACTGATTAGTTACAGCTTTAAAATGGAAGTTACTGCAAAAAAAAAGAACAATGCATTAGCACTGGAAAGCTTATCTCAGCATTGATAGGTTAATTGATTATTAATCAGGATACCGATCCTATCCCCAAATCAGCTATTCTCCTCTCTCATTCCTGACCAGCCTGGCTCTACTTGAATTAGTAGATTCAATTTTTTGCTGTTCTTGGAGGGATTCTGGTCCGTTCGCACCAGTGTGCTGCTTTCACAAACAGACTTACCACTGTCAGAGTAGTTCAGTGTTGTCTGCTGATACAGCAAATACTTCAGCACGTGTATAACTCTTTCCACAAGGGTAGTCCAAAGCTTTAATATAGCACCTAACTTTAGGGAAGTAACCCTGTGTTTGTTAGCAGCACAGAGCCACATATACATGTATGTTGGTATAAAAAGTGTATTACTGCTATGGTTTTTTGAGTTTTCTTCAGTGAAACATTTCAACATTTTCTAGGAGAGTCAGATGCATCTTTCATTTAAGCTACTTTATTGGAGATTTTGTATCTAAATATCCTTATGAAGTTTTAGAAATCAGAACAACTATATCAAGAAAGTCAAATTTCCCAGTATATACTGCACCCTGTTGCCTGCTATGCTTGTTTTAATTGTTCAAGTATTTCTTTGTCACTCAGTAACTTCAAAGCATTCAGTTTTAGTGTCTAATACTATTCCTGAGACAACAGGAATTTTCTGAAGAACTACAACTGTAGCTTAGTCATCCCCACTGCTGCCAGTGCTTTCTTCCCTGTTCTAGTAAAACTTTCATTGCCTTAAAGCATTCTGGAAAGAGGAGACCATTTCCAAAAAAAAAAGGAAAAAAAAGAAAAAAATGGTTTTTAATTTTTGGTTTATGATGATTTTTCTTAAACTGTTCAAAATATAAATGATTGGGTACAAATAATCTGATATGGTTTTGCAGGACATAGCAATTCCCCCCATCAGATTGGCCAAGAGTAGGAAGAGTGCAAAGGTCTGTGCTAAGGGGCACCACTGAAAGGTAGTTGGCAGCTTACCTTTTACCACCCCATTTGCTTGATATTTGTCCCCCACCCTCTCAAATCCCAGCCCACTGGCAGGGACAGCACACCACAGCAAAGCCTCCCTCCCTCCCTCCCTGACTCTTCTGCACCGTGGTGAGCAGAGACAGAAATAGCCTTTGTTCTTCTTGGCTGAAGGAGAAGAGGAAGGAGGATCTTTGCCTCCATTTCATCTCTTCTGCAGCCATGTAAGGGCCCGGTGCCATCTGTTCCCCATTAGTGCATCTCTGCTCTGAATCTAATAAGCGCATCTGCAGAGAAGCCAGGCAAATGCACAGATATTTCCAGCAAGACGCGGCAGTCGTAAAAGTTGTTCTATGTGAATTATTAACCTTCTTCTGATGATCACATAAAGAGAGCTACAGGCTAACTGTAATCTGTGCTGTATATCATTATAGCAAATGTGATTATTTTATTAGAGTGTTTTGAATAAGTTTGAAGCTAAAAATTGCAATTTCCTGGTCCTTCTACAATGTTGACCATACAAGTTAATTTTTTACTAGACTAATTTTCTTTTTCCAAGGCTACCGCTCACAGTTCATGGAAGGATAATTTACTTCTTTTTCCATCTCTCATGAATAGTCACATCTTTTGCACAATGACATACAGGACAGAGTTGTAAATCTATGGTGTTCTTAATGAGATCTCTAGCTGTGGGTGACCTGTTCCCAACTTACTGAATCATACCCTCTTTTCTGGTAAGGAACTGCTCGCCGAACAATGTCTGAACAATTCAGAGGCAATGATATGGAGAGGAAGGCAAATTTTAGATTTTGGGCAATCCCTTCCCCTCAGCCCTTTTCTCCTGTAAAGGGATCAGCATATTGCCCTTGCAGGCAATATCTCAGAATTCATAACCCCAGTGGTGCCATTTTCAGGCTTGACAATAAAGGGAAGGAAGAAATATGCAAGGGAGTACATGAACAATGAAAGCTGCATGATGAAGACATTGGAAATTCATAGCATGTTTAACAGAGAATAAGAAAGGAAAAGATATGGGAGAGCAAGGATACAGAAATTTTTCCCAGGATCCTGCTAACAACCCCCACCACAAACTCAGTTCATCTTTCTGTATATGGGACAAGAGGTCTCTGACACTGCTGGAAATTAGATAGAGAGATTACTGTGCTTAGAGAATTTTTCAGTAAAATATTTCAGGAGTGCAAGAAGGGATAGTCTAGGAAATTGCTGGCCTTGTATTTTTCTTCTTGACCAAAACCCCAAAGTATTAGCCAAGAATGGAGTCAGAAATTTTGTTTATTACAACTATCAGTGATACTTTCCTCACACTAGGTGTAAAATTTAAGCAAAGCTATTCATTTATTTGTGCATAATTCCAAGAAGAGAGGCTACCAGAAGCTACCTTGCCTCTAGCAGCTAGCAATAACAGTAACTCATGCGCTGTCGTTTAGAGTAGATACGCTGATAAGGCAGCTCTTTCCACCCCGCTGTTCCTCTTCTGAACTGTGGGAAGGAAACCCGTCAGGATGTGAAGATCACACATAGGAGCTGGTTTCATGTGAGCAAACGACATCGCATGACGTCACCTCAGTGGCGCAGCAGAGCAGATGAGGCAGCCCAGCAAGACGCCGGTGCAGAAGATGTGGGGGCAGAGGGTGTGGCAAAGGTGCTCTCTAGCAAGACTAGCCTTCAACAACCCTGCCTGACCTTTCAAGTGTGCTGATCCTCCTGCTTTTTGTTCTGCAATCGTGTTCCTTGTTTCCCCAGCTGAAGAATACGAGTACTGTGTACTGATGTTGTCGTCTGTTGCTGTCAACAAGTTCTTCACCTTCTTATTTAACTTATGTCTTCTTTCCAAGCGAGAATATCCAGGTTTCGGTTGGATCTATTTTAAGGTGAATTAATTAACCAGCATAATAATACATTCCTGTTTTTAACTATTTTAATTTGTTTTAGTCTAACATAGTTATAA
The DNA here is from genome assembly GCF_036417845.1 of Apteryx mantelli. Lineage (NCBI taxonomy): Eukaryota > Metazoa > Chordata > Aves > Apterygiformes > Apterygidae > Apteryx > Apteryx mantelli. The sequence goes on along the minus strand of NC_090020.1, from coordinate 26,216,782 downwards.
AGTATATTGAACAACACCAGTAATAATCATTTCTTCCTCCCCTACAATCCTCTTTCTTTTCATTGTAGGGAAACTTACCTCCTGATTATCGGATAAGTCTGATAGATATTGGCTTGGTGATAGAGTACCTGATGGGAGGAGCGTATCGCTGCAACTATACCCGAAAGCGGTTCAGAACGCTGTACCACAATTTGTTTGGGCCCAAGAGGGTAAGGAGCAAGTTATCTGCCATTGGTGTGACTGTACCCATTGGCAGTGAGGAAATGAGTTACAATAGTTTCTTAGATGGTTCGAGGCTGGGGGCAAAAATCCACAGGCACACACTGTTTTGTCTGCTGATTCATTTCCATCACGTACTTAGCAGCTATTTCAATATACTGCAAGTCAGCCCCTGACACAAGCTGCAATTTTGTAGAGTTTGATGTAAAAATTTTTAGGTGGGGCTGTTCTGCTGCCTTGGTAAGACCAAGATATAAAACAGTCTCTTCTGGCTTTAAAATCTGTAGTTGGGAGTATCCATAGTTTCCAAAGACTAGAGCCTTTTGATCTGTCCCAATAATACTGTAGGACACTCAAGACAGATTTGAAAAAAAACTGTGTTTTGATAGAAGCACTTCCTTGCTCAGGACTCATCTTCTTGACTGTCATCTGAAGATATCAGGGCAAGGAAACCCATAACTCAAAATTAGCTTTATTGGCTTGATGTGTCTCCCATTGAGTCAGTGGGCCCATGGCAAAAATACTGTTCTGTATTTTTGAGGTTTTCTTGTCTGACAGGTTACACTACCATGAATCCAAAGTAAAATTACTATCCTTCTGAAACATAAAAGATATTTATTGTCATCCATAATGCAACTGACCCAATCCAGCTCAAAGCAAAATCTGATCATGTTTCCAGTCAGGTTTGTAGCAGTGGTTCCTTCTTTGCCTATTTTTATGTCACAATGTCGTTTCATGTCTCGGTTCAGATTTTAGCAACACACACTATCGAATATTGTTGTAAGTGACCGTAAAGAACAACAGCTCAGTAAAACATTTACAGCCAAACACCTGAAATGGGTTTGTTTCTTTCCCAATACTTTCTCTGGTATTACATTTCACTTCTGAGAGGAAGGGTAGTAATTTTCTGTGCTGGAAGAGACTTCCTTCCCTTAGCCACTCTGTTAAGGAAAGTGTGCAAGCCGAGACTTCGCAGACCCTGGGCCAGGCAAGCAGAGCAGCTTCATAGCTGTCAGTAAAAGTGTGCCAGGGAAATACTCAAAATATTGATGCACTCCAGATAAACTCACTCATGCCAGTGTCTCTTACCAGTGATTCCTATCTCCAATCCACTAAACAGCCTTGAACCATCTGTAATTTGTGCCTGAATCCAAACATACATCTTCTGTTGTTTGTTTTGTTGAAATAGGTTGGAACTCAATGTTGACTTCAATTTATATTATATATTTACATAATAATATCATAATTTAATAATATAATTAATAATTTGATAATATAATTATTGCATAATATTTTGAGTGTGTGTGTACATATATATGTATATGTATATATATACACACACAGAATATATATACATATAGTTGTAATTTTTGATCATGTTTCTAGAGAAATAACATTTTTCCTAACTTTTTTGTACAGCCAAAAGCCCTGAAACTGTTGGGAATGGAGGTAAGTGACCTGCGATAAACCCTAATATCCTCTCCTTTTTTAACAAATATATGTATTAGCAACATAATGTTTACAATAATGTAGGCACCAACAGTTGTTCTCAAGTTTTGAATGAGAAAAAAGTGCCACAAAAAGTGTATTTTTGATCCAGATAACTTGTTTATGCAAAGGCCAAATTACGAAATGTTTCTTAATATAACTCCAGCAGAGAGGTAAAAGAAAAGAAGGGTTTTCCTCCTTTCTGCATCGGATTTCTTTTGTTGAAGATTAAACAAAATATTTCAGTCTATCAGTCCAAGCAGTATTTCAGTCAAATATCCATAAAGCTTAAAAAGATTTCAGAGAAATGAAGCATTTGTAGAACTGGTAGCATGATGCAGAAATCTTTACATGGTCCAAATTTCCATCTGTTTTGTTGACACTTTTGGCTACCCTGATGCTTCAAAGAGATAGTGTTGTTTGTTTGCTTGTTTTATACCATAACTTTCATTTTGCTACCCCCAGATGCAGCACAGACTAGGTCAGCTAATCTGATAAAAGCAGTAGGCTAAAATGAGGCATGAAAGAAAAAAAAACAAGGCAGTCTAGCAAGAGAAACAACATGAAGCTGGAGGAAGAAGGGATAAACATGGGATAGAAAGTAAGAATGGGAGTGAAGAAAGGAGATTCCTACTCTACTGAGAGGATAAAGGGAGAAAACGTAAAGCATAAATAGGGAAGAAATGTCCAGTAGACTGGAACATCCCCTGGATACACCTTCTCTAGGTGGAAAGAGGTGGATGTGTCCCAACAGACTCTATAATTAGAGCAAATTCTTAGCTTTATTTTAGTGGCGGCTTTTCCAAAATTGTTCTGGACATTGTGTGATTGTGCTTCACATTATTAGGGAGAAGGAGCAATTTAGAGTGACCGTCCAAAGCTCTTTTTCCCTGTATTTAGAAATGTGGGTACTGACTTATTAATTCATTTGCATGGAACAATATTTTTTTGCTATTTTATTGTGTGAAATATTTTATCCAAAAGATCTGAAGGGGCTGGCCTGCAGGGAAAATATTTGATGTCTCAGGTATTGACTCCAGTACCGTGTGTGAATTGAATAAGCCCCTTCATTGGGAAAAAAAAACTTTCTCTACAATTCTCACAGGATGATGTCCCTTTGAGGCGAGGGAGGAAAACAACCAAGAAAAGAGAAGAAGAAGTTGATATTGATTTGGATGACCCTGAGATCAACCATTTCCCCTTCCCATTTCATGAGCTGATGGTGTGGGCTGTGCTGATGAAGCGTCAGAAGATGGCCCTCTTCTTCTGGCAGCATGGGGAGGAGGCTATGGCTAAAGCACTGGTGGCCTGTAAACTCTGCAAAGCCATGGCCCATGAAGCATCAGAAAATGACATGGTGGACGACATATCCCAAGAGCTGAACCGTAATTCCAGGTGGATTTTCTTTCATGCATACTCTCTTGGGTAGGAAAAAAAAAAAAAGAGGAGCCTGCTGAACCTCCCAAAAGTTTGCTTTTCTGTGCCTTGCTTTCACTTCTAAATTGTAGGGGAAATACAGTCCCTTCAGAGAAAGTCTAAATGGCTTTTAAGCAATCTGTCTACCAGAGAAGCAGTGTTGCTAGCAGTATAACTTCTGAAATGAGAAGATGTCAAGAAGGCAATGAAATATCTATACTGCCTATATGTTCTTCATGAGGCCTCAAGAGTCAGGCTGCAACCTTTTCTGTGCCTTTTTCAAGTCGCTGTATTTATCCCAAGCAAAACGCTTGTTGAAAACCTTATGAAGATGATATTCAGGCAGAAGCAGTAATTAACAAAGAGCTCATGTTTAGGTGAGCAATCTGTGAGACTAGATTTCATAATTATCTTTTCTGATATTAAAAATCTGAGACATAAAAAATGATGAGAATTTTAAAAAGGATATCAAACACTCCTCTTTCCAGGGTACTTGACCGTAAAACCATGAGCAAGCAGTGGAAAAGCGATCCACGAAGCTGCAGACAACCAGTGGGTTTCAACCAGAAAATGTCAGGGAGGTGGGCAGGCAGGTGGGAGCAGACATCTGGTAGGTGTGGGTGCTCAGCACTTCTAAGTTAGGCCACTTATTTATGTGCCTACCATTAGCCACTAACATTTGAAAACGTGGGTTTCCATGTGTGTAGTCACCATCACGACTTGTGTGAGGGCAGGCAATGCACCCCTTGCAGAGGCTGTTGGTTACGGAGATTTCTCTTTGCGGCAGGCCGCTCGGGCTGACGCAAATGAACAAATGTCCCCCCATTGCAGGGACTTTGGCCAGTTGGCGGTGGAGCTGCTGGACCAGTCGTACAAGCAGGACGAGCAACTGGCGATGAAACTGCTGACCTACGAGCTGAAGAACTGGAGCAATGCCACTTGCCTGCAGCTCGCAGTGGCAGCCAAGCACAGAGATTTCATTGCTCACACTTGCAGCCAGATGCTGCTCACGGACATGTGGATGGGTCGTCTCCGGATGCGCAAAAATTCTGGTCTAAAGGTCAGCACTATTTTAAAATAAAATTAACAGTAGAGCAGTTCTAATAGATGGTGACAGGGCTCACAATAAATTAGAAACAACCAGCTCTATTAACCGTGTTTCGGCTGCTTATTTATAATGGCGTTAACTGGAGTATTCCTTCCTGTGTTCAGCTTTTCAGCAGGGAGAATACCATAAACCCAAGTTCAAAGCACATTACTTAGATTTTCTCAAAGCCACCGCCAGCATCAGTGAGAGTTATCAGAGTAGGAATTGCACCAGCAGGTTTGTATGTCACCCTGCCTGGATACCTGAGGGGTTAGCCAAGGTTTCTAAAGATAAATAAAGAAAAAGTGTGTGTAAGTGAATTAACTGCAAGTGCAAGGTGCTGATCTGATGACCTTGGGGAGCAATTCCCCAGAACAGGCCAAAGTGAGCCGTACAAATTTTCTTGCAAGGCCCTGCCGATCTTCCTGATGACTGATCTGAAGGGACTGCCCAAGGGGATCTAGGGAATAATTCTATTTCCAAAGCCATTTAAGCTTTACCTCCACCAGCAAAACTGCTAACAGAGCAAGGTGGATTCTGTGAGGTAAGTTTCTGTCCAAAAAAAAACTGGGCTGGCATCTTTCACATTCACCGAAGTACTCACTAGTCAGTACAAAACCAGGAATTGCCTCTTTCTCTCAGCTGATAGGGAAATATTTTCACAGAGGAGGATTCTCTGTCCTGCATTAGCTTTGTGTGTGTGAGAAGCGATATTTGCTCCGGCTGTTTTGCTGCGTGAAATGATGTTTGGTAATGGTGAGAATGATTATGACTAAATGTATCATTATCATACTGGATCTAATCTAGTAACAATGATGAATGAGGATAAGTGACTGATAAGATTCTCATTATCCTCCTGCAGGGGCTGCATTTAAATACTGTGCTGCTTACAGATAGAAATAGCAATGTCATCTGACATCCACCACGTCATCTTTACTACCTGTTTTTCTGAATCACATCACAGGCCCTTTGCCCCTCGTGAGGGTTTGGTCCCTTGCTCACCGCTTGTCTTTGCAGATATTCCACCTGGGTAGATCTGGCCCAGTGCAGCAACTCATTTCCCACTGTATGCTTTCTTCTTTACAGTTTCCATCTCTTAAGACATAAAATAGAACCTCTTTTCACAGTGATTAATCAAAGGTAACAAACTCTTTTTGCCCCTCAGCTTCTTGTAACAGAAGGGCCTCAAAAGCATACCTCACTCAGTTTATAGTCTGTGTTTTACTCACTGATGCTCATTAGCAGGCCTCGTATAAAGGCAAAGCAAGCTACAATCTATGCAAGCAAGAGGCAGGGTGTCAAAGAAATAAATTTGCAAGCATGAGTCATGAATTATTTCCCATGAACAATTTTCTGCAGTTGAAACTGGCAAATGGCAAGAAGGCTGAATCTAATTCTCTTAACGTCTCACCAGGGATCTATAGCACTAATGCGAGGGGCAGAGACAATTGTTAATTCTGCCTGTCTTTAAAAACAGCCTTTCTGGGAAACCAGGTAACACCCTCTGCTTTAACACATCCTTGTCCAATGGTATCCTCTTCCCATGAGCGCAGGAAGAGTCAAGGCCACTTAGTGCTCAGCTGGTCTGAGGCTGGATGCAGGGTTCACATGTTCTAACTTCTCCTAATTACTGTAATTTGGATGATTTCAGCAACACACATGCAGCCTGCCAGTATGATGAGCACAAGCAGTCTCCCTCTTCTGACATGCCAACAGCCTAACTGTCTGGTTTCACTGTCTTTTAGGGAAAGATGTATAATAAAATTGTTTTCCCCGAGAACTTGGGGGGAAAAAAATCTGTTGTGTTTGCCAGTTACAGACAGGCCGCTTCTTTTTATGTTGTTATGATATGTCCTTAGTTATACTATGGATTTGACCTCAAGCATTGTGCATTGCACATATCAGCACAAGGTAAATTTAATGATTTCTGCAATCCCTCTGCACAAGAGAGGGAATGCAGAAAGCAAGGAGCTGGCATAAATATGAACATTACATGGCTGCCAGGTTACTGAAGCAAAATCTAAGGAGACTGCATAGCTAAGCATGTCAGTGTTCGCTATTGCTGGCTTTGTCTCTTCTCAGACCCAGGCATGCTTATGCCTTGACCTGTATTACCTGGGTATATTAAGTTATATATTAAGTTATATTAAATTAATGCTTCTTGTGTGTCATTTACACTGACGTTGTCTATTATGTACGTTGCAGAAATCTGCAGGTTCAAGGTCTGAATGCATCCATGGTCCCATCTGCCATTGAGTCTATGTAATGTTTTGTAAATGTATTCTAGTGGGTAACAATATGCATCTGACAAGCAAACAGATAAAATATTCAGGAGAGTCAATTAGCCACAGCACTCATAGCAATGCTAATGGAAATTGCATGCTTTGTTTCATCACAGAGCTCTGAAAGCATTACCCCAAGTGACAAATAGTATATTGCCATAGAAACTCACATGCACAAGTATATTTCTTTTCCCAAATGTCCTGAGGGAGTTGTTCCATTTGATACTAAGCAACCACCATGATTGTAATCTGTTTACTGTGATGATTATTATTATCATTATTATTGCTTTAGGTAATTCTAGGAATTCTACTTCCTCCTTCAATCCTCAGCTTGGAGTTCAAGAACAAAGATGACATGCCTTACATGTCTCAAGCCAGCGAGATCCATCTTCAGGAGAAGGAACCAGAGGAACCAGAAAAAACAGTGAAAGAAAAAGAGGAGGAGGACATGGAACTCACCGTAAGAACTGACAATAAATTATCAGCTTCAGTGCTGGCAGTTTGCTATTCCCACCTCTGTGGGTGTTGCAGGCTATCTGATGGCTAATTTTAGCATCTGAACAGGATAATAGTCTCAACAGCCCCCTCTGTTTGGTGGGACTTAAACTGTGTATGTCAGCATCATTGTGTCTTCATGTTGCAGCAGGATTTGATGATGCTGAAGCATCCCGTTGTGATATAACATCCTCATATTTTGATTCAGTTCGATGCTTCATTGTCCGAAATAAATTGAAGAGATTTCAGAATTGAAAGCACTCAGCCGTGACAGATGACTGGGCACCACTGGTAGAAATGATGTTCACTAAGTCTTCCTTGGGATGGAGATGCCCAGAGAGTGATGAAAGCTAGAGATTTTCTTTTTTCTCTCAGTTCACTTCATTAGAGTGCAAGTTAGTGTGCAATTAGGGAAGAAAAATGATGAAAACATTCTTCAAAATTCCTTGTGGATTTGTAGTCAGCGCCTCTCACATATATGTACAGGCAATTTTTAATCCACTGAAGACATAAGCAAGTAGCTAGACAGCTCAGCCCTTGCTAAGAGCTTCCATAGCTCAGTAGAACTATGCAAGGAAGGGCTTGTCTGCAGTAGTAACATAGCCTTAGATGAATAATTTACACCACAGAGAGAATCAAACAGCTAACTCTCTGAAAATTATGCAAGTCACCTACTTCCAGTCTGCTGTTCTCAGACTTGTTGGACACTTTCTAATTCAGGCTAATATTGTAATAGTTAACAATCCTGCCTTAGCTTAGTTCAGTTCAGTTTGGTTCTGACTGTGTCTTTGAAAGGCTTGAAACTCATACCCAGTTCTTTTAGATCAGGACAGAGGAGTAGAAATAAGAGGGTTTTTTCCTGGTTAAATAAAAAAAAAAAAGAAAAAAACAGACTATTTCCCACAGGCAAACAGCAGGAGCTGCCCCCAGGACCCTGTCTGCAGGCAGGCAGAAGGACCTGCCTACGGGACCCAATATGCAGGCAAGCGGAAGGAGCAGCCCACAAGACCCACCTACAGGACCCGTTTGCAGGCAAGAACCTGGCTGTTGGGAAAGACCTGAAGCCAGAATAGCAGCAATGGGCTGTTCTCCGCCCATGAGCTGCTAACGGTGATTTACTATCCCTGGCTTCTGATCGGCTCATGAAGTGCCTATTCAAATCAAATAAGCACTTTGCAAGCCGCCTTTTTCTTGGCAATGGGTAGAAATTTGGGGAAGAAGTCACTTCCATCTCTCTGCAATTATCCCAGCTCCTGGTTTCTTGTCTACAATACTGTGTTTCCTTTTTACCTTCTGACTCCCGATGCAAGGAAGTGATGTGCTGAACTGTACACGCTTTTCCAGACAAGTCTCAGACCTTCCCTTCCTTCTCCTTTCAGTGTGCTGACAGTCCTGTTGCTCTTTCCTGTCGTTGACTCTGCCCAGCTACTCCCCCAAATTTGATGCATCACTCCAGTGAATTTTCAGACAGATACAGCCTTTTCTATAGAAGTGAGAATTGTTTCCATGGAGTCCAGCAATTTTAGAAACAAAATCTTGGGCCCCCTACTACTGACTTAATATTTTGCCTATACGATCTGTAGTGAGTTTTAGGACTTTAGGACTGTTATATGGCTTCTTCTGTCCAGCTTTAGAGCGATGGCAGCAATGCCCGTCAGTGGTGCAGAGAATGATTTGCTAGCAAAGAGACCTTTGCATATATGTCTGTGGTTAGATATCAGATACAGTTATATCTTGTCCCCTTCAGGCACAGTGTCAGGGAGAATGGTCCTGCCTGACATATTTTAAATAAAAAAAAAAAATTTTTTTAGATTGAAGTTTGGGGTGGTTTTCCTTCTGGCCTTAGTCAAATGTCCTGGCATAAGTCAGATCTGGCCTCTTCTCCATGGACAAGAAAATCCCTGAGCGACTGTTCAGGAAGCACCTTTGTGAAGCTTCACTTTAGTCACACTTATATTAAGGGGACATTATTCATGGTTTATTAAGATTAATAAATAATTATGAGGGGATTTCACAAACATTTAATCAAATTTTCAACTCTAGTTCAACAGATCAGTCATTGCCCCTAATCATAGCATTCATAACACCTGCTGCTGAAGCATTTATAATAAAATCTGTTTGGATAACTGATTTTTTTGGTTCAGTGATGAACTTTTTTCTTAACTAGTTTTATTTTTATTCAAAATCAAATGGATATTATTCTCCATATTTTTCCTTTCAAAATAAATGAATAGGTTTTTTTAATATACATTTACTGTAGTTTTATTTTTTTTTTAGATATTTGGTGCACAATTGTTTAAAATATTTCCCAAAATTTCCCCTGGTTTGGGTTTCTGAGGGTTTTTTGACCTAAAGCTTAAACAAAAAAAAAGGTGAACTTAAAAAGCATTTTGGTCTGCCCAAAAGTCCACTTCTGGCCAATAAACTATTCATCCAAATGATTTCACCTAGTTCTATTCCTAATCATTCCCAATGAATACTACTCAAGTCTGTGTATTCCTGCAGTATTATGTCCATATGCATTTTTATAAAAGTACCCCTGACATAAAAGGATCACATTTAGACAAGCTCAGTTGATTGATTTCTTTTGAATGTCCCCTCTGCTGTTAAACCCAGGTGACTGCCTGATGGAGAGATTTCGCCAGTGCTTAATGGTGGAACAAGAGAGTCAGTTTGCTCTTCTGGACTGCGCTTGTGCACAGTGGATGAACTACAGGGCCACAGTGATTTTTATATTCTTTCACACCTAATTTGCACACAATAATGTGATCACAGAATACAGCAACAGTGAAATAAGTCCCCACATAGGTGCATCTGTATGCAAATATATGTTTATTTTGTGCCATGCTCCTCTCAAAGGAGGACTGGTGAATGTTGGGATATACTATATAAACATGAAGTGTTTATTCACTGTAAACTATTTGTTACTCACACCTGCTTTTAAATTATGACAGGTATATGAGAGTGCTGGGCACACATTTCTTTAACACTTTGACGCTAGGCAACAGACTTGCCTTCTGCAGCATATTCACAAAAACAAGCTAGAGTACCACTCCCATCATTGCCTCAGCACCAGGCAGTTTAATACAATTTCTGCATGGACCTGCCAGTCATTAATCCTTAGTAGTAGACCAAGAGGAGTAAAAGGACTCTAAAATCTAAAGGCCAAGGACCTTTTGTATTTGTACAATGTCTTGACCAGGACATTAGTTTAGTGACTGATTTGGGGGTTAGTCAAAAAAACCGATGGTCTAGCCTCATACAAAGATAATGCTGATTCTGGAAGCTGTATCTGGAACTGTCCCCATCCTTATTCAGTGCCGTATAGTTAGGACATCAGAGTTCCTCAGTAAATTATCTTATTTCAGAATACAGAATAACCCAATAAAGCCTTTTAGAGGGCGTTTTATTTGTTGTTTTGGTTGTTTTGTTCTAATTCCTTATATCAAATAAGAAGTTTGGGCTTTCATAGACAACACGAAAAGTCTGAGTTAGGACATTTCAGCAACAGCAAAGCTGGTTAGTGTTGGCCTTTGGGATGATACGTATCTCATTCATGTTGTGTATGCTTAGCCTTTTCTCTTTAGTAAAAGTAGCTAAATATTAAATCAGGAAAAATGCAGTTCTTAAGTTGGGAAACTTTGAACATCGGGACTTGTGCAAGGTCACTGGGTGCTGGTGGGGGACTACAGGCAACCTGTGCTAAAGCAAAAATTTTATTTCGTCTGCAAGAAGGAAAGCTGTCTATAAGAAAGACTCTGTTCTCCCACAACCCTGAGACCTGTTTTCCGTGGTGGGGTTACCTGAGAGATCTGGCTGCACATTAACGGTAGCATCTGAAAGAGCTGAGGACAGAAACCCGCCACACAGGACATGGCTGGTGGTCGCCAAGTTGGCACTCGTACCTCTTTGTCCCAGGACAGGGACCGAAGCAAGAGCAAACTTTTGCCCCTCTATGTGACCCAACTAAAGCAAGGTACAACAGCCAGGCCCAATTACAGTCTATGCAATAGGGACAGAAAATTTTTCTTTTTTCTAAAAAGACTATTTGGTTATACATCATCCCATGCGACCTCCATCATGAGCATGTCAGCATCATCAGTACCACATCAGTTATGGCTTAGTGGGACAAATACATGAACCATCCTATCTAGAACTGCCACAGTGGTTTCCATTTACAGCCAAATTAAAATTATGATGAACTTTAAATGGCCATTTCTTATTTTTTATTTTATGCCATGCTGCATGTACTTACTTTCACACATGGGAATATAAGCATATGAGGATACTTTTAACAGGCTTGAAGGCATTTTGGCATTGTTTTGAAGACCATTTTGCTATGGGCACCACTGGTCCAAGGATCTGGAGTTTCTCCATCTCTGTCTTGCCCACATCTCACCAACCTCCATCAGGGAGGAGTGCACTCACAGCACTCTTACATTTGCACAAGGCACCAACACAACAGCTAGGCACCCCTTCATACCTTCTAAAAAACTATAGTTTGAGACTTTTTAGGGACTTGCAAGGTGCTAGGCCAGTGCTGGCCCTCTCCATAATGAGGAATTTCCTCCATTTCTCCAAGCTCTTTGGAAATGTCTTGCACAGCTGCTAAGCAACCACTTTGGCACTCTCCGCTTCTTTCACAGTGTTCAGCAGTCTGGAGGACTGAGCTCCTAAGGCTGCAGCTAGTGTTTCAGATGTGTTCTCTATATTCAGCTTAAAGAACTGCTGAGCATGTGCAAAATCCTATTTTATATGCTTATAATTCAAAGGCATTAAACATATTTCCCTACCAGTAGTTCAAGGCAAAGAACTGTACCCTGAAACAACTATCATGGAGGCATCACTTCCATATGTGCTGTAGGATACAATGGGGTATGCAGATATCCACCCAGCTATGTACAGTTTCCTCACCAGTTCTGTGTAAATACTAGGAAAGTCTGTAAGTAGCACATACATTTCACTAAAGATAAAATTTGAAGAGCCTATGATCATATTATCAGGATTCAAATTCCCATTATTCAATTATAAATAGATAAATATATCATAGGATCTCATGCCGCTCTCTAAAGAATATATTTCAATTCAGAAGTACACTCCCCAGAAGTGTCCTGGTTCTCTATCAATAAACAGTCCTCAATTAAATAAAGCAAAATGCGTGGGGAAAAAAAAACTCTGAAATTTTGATTAGTAAATCTCCATGTAAAAGGAATGCACTCATCAGCCAGCCCCTCAGGCTAAAATGATGCAGTTGTACTGTACTTCACATGTTGCACTGCTGTCAGGCTTACCTTGCATGACTCATAGTGAATCATGGACAGAATTGTGTATTAGAGAAAGAGATGCCGCCTACACTCAGTGTTGTGAGTTATTCTCACCCTATTGCTTCTCCCTTCAAATGCAAACACATTTATTCACATTCAGCACTGCAGCTATTCTGTTAATCCAGGGACTTACGTTTTTTCCTTATTTCCATTATTTCCATATATTTCTAATGGGGAGGCTTTTCAGATGGTTTGTACTGTGATGTAATTAACATTTGGGGACATTAGGTCAAATCTAATCCCCAGCCATCACAGAGCAATTCCCCATCTGTAGCATGGGGGAAGGGAAAGGTTAGTATTGTACGGTACATAGTTATTTCAGAAATAATTATAACATGACAAAATTACAGCACTATTTATCAACAAGAAATCAACAACAAGCAGGAAATCAGCATCCATGAACTAAAACATAAATCCAGGTACTGAAAGAGCATTATGCTAAAAACACCCCAGCTCACTGATTTCAGGGACAGCTGAGGGTCTCTCAGAAATGGGAAATTTATAAAATTGTGAAGGATTTAAACTCTCATAAATAATCCCCTTCAATGAAGTACTGTGCTGCTTATTTGTTAAAGCTGCCAGCATTCGTTTTTATCTTTCCTGCAAAATTCTTGAGCACAAGAGGACAGCAGAGACAAAGCCTCATGAAAAGCTAAGGGAAACTCTGTAGCACCAGATGGCAGCTTTCCCTAAAACAAAGTCGGGAGGTAGAGAGAAGCAAAGAAATGAGTAATTTCTTAAGCCAGAAATTTTTCAAAGCATTCAGATCATAATCCATTTTTTTCCCGAATAGCCAGTCCTTGATCTATATGTGGGAATGAGTTTGGTTTTGTAGTCTTCAGGTAATGATATGCAGGGTTCTGTGAAGGCTGCATAGTCTCTGTTACTATAATTATATTCAGTAGGTCTCACGTTCTTGCAGACTATCTGCTTATCTAATGAGAACCCTTCAACCATCTCCTCCACTCAGAAGCGACTTCCTTTTTTTTTCTTATGAAACCCTTTCCAGATTTTAAGAGGTTTTATTCTGAATGAGAATCAGAATGGGGGCATCTTTTTTTTTTTTTTTACATACATTGTTTTATATATGTATGGTAAAGAACTTAGAAATCTGAACAGGCATTAAAAGGTAAAACAAATAGATAGCTTCATCAAAGTAGTCTGCAGTTCTAAGAGGATATCAGCAAGTGCCATACTTGTGTCCTTGGTCTTTGCTCCACTTTGGTAAAAATATGAAAGGCAGCTTCTGTGCATAGTCAAATTCAAGAATATAAGGGACTACATGGAAAGTAATAACACCAGAGAAAAAAATAAATTTGTAAATTAAATGCAATAGAAATATTAGACAGCAGGTATCTAGGATCATATATGTAAGTAATGTTACAAATATCTAGATTGACTGAAGGAAAAAAATGTGGTCACCAGTTTATTATTAAAATATAATATTTTACATGATAAAAAACCTGCATGATTAGTAAATCTCCATGTAAAAGGAATGCACACACGGCTTCGCATGAGGCCCAGAAAAAAGAAGAAAAGGAAAGACTGTGATTCTTACTTTTAAATACGTGGGAATTGCTTGGCCTTTGTGGTCATAAATCATCTCCTTTTCCTGCAAGGAACTAGAACCAGATCAAATAGCTCACTTGACGCTAATAGTGAAGTGTGTGCAGAACATCCTGTTGAATCAGAGAACACAGAGACAGATAAAAGAGGGGCCTCTGCGTTGAAAGACAGCATGTCTGGCAGCTCATTGTTCTCTTTAACAGTTGTCTCAGTGGCTTCGTTTTCCACGTTTTTAAATTGTGGTTGAGAACAATAGTATCTTCAAGAATGTTGAAAGTTTGCTTCAGTTAATATAAAAGTACTAAAGTGCTTTGATCTACTTGCATAAAAACAGTATAGAAACATTTCAATAAAAGCATGATGGTGCAGTCCCTGCATACCTATATAGGGCAATTATATCTCAATTTTTGCAGTTGCTTTTACGTACAGGTGTACTACAAGCTATATGCGTTGCCACAAACTAAATAGTAAGAATTTGCTCAGGACATATAACCTAAAATGCACTATTAGTCTACTATTCACAAAAGAGTTTTTTAAAAGAGAACATTTATTAGATTAGTAAGTCTTCTAAATATAAAGGGACACCTTAATTTTAGTATTTGTTTAGTCAGTCCTGCCACTTCTAGCTGAAGTTGAGCATGAAGTTAAGAGTAAACATAATATTATCTTCTTTTGCCTGTTAGTTGTACACTTACTACTAAGGACTTTTTAAGTATGTGTTTCTAGAGCTCTGGGTAGCTCTTCGGGGAGCCTGAATTGCAGTAGTAGCAGTGAAATCAAGTCAGCCACAGACAAAGCATAAGCACTCTGCAGCTTCCTTACAGAAGAAGCTACAATCACTGCAGAAGAAAGTTTGAGATCCAAGGCCTTAATCCTGCAGTGAACTGTACTGCTCCATCCTCTACATCCATATGACATTCACTGTGGGATCATCGCCTAAGGTGGATCCAGTGATCAACACAAAAACTGTCACTAGCTTCATTGCTTCCAGTTCAGCAACCATCAACCCATCTTTCCCCCTGCCGTTCTCTTTCAGTGTCAACCTTATGATCTTTCCTTTGTAACACTATATTCAAAACTTCTCTGTTTTCTGTGTGTATGTTTGTTGTGTTTAAGTATACAATAAAAAGCTACTGCTGGGAGAAAATAAATCAGCACAGCAAAAAGGGGGAATGTTCTCTGCATCTTATTTTTTGTCCATCAGTCAAGGATTACCTTGGTGTTGACAGTTCCTGATAAAGCATCACTTTTTCAATTTACAAGGTACTAAACAGTAGCTTCTTACATAAAAGATAATCTGAGGACAAAGCATTTTACACCTAGCTATGGTCATCTGTTTTTTCTAAAGTTCAAGAAATCAGAGAACTTTTGAATGGTTTCCTTTTGAAATTTCAAAAAATAACTTTATTCATCTTTCACAATGAAAGAAACACAAAAATGTCCTTTCTTGTAGGCAATGCTGGGACGAGGGAATGGAGAGTCATCAAGAAAGAAAGAGGAAGAGGAAGTTCAGAGCAGGCACAGACTGATCCCTGTTGGAAGAAAGATCTATGAGTTCTACAATGCTCCCATTGTTAAATTTTGGTTTTACACAGTAAGATATCTTTCCTGTTATGTTACTACTGAGGGACAAGTACTGGGATAGGATCAAGGCCATCTTGTGTATCTGCATACACTGGAGCACTTCTCCATAAATATTTTCATAAACATCATTTGTGGAGGTCAGCTGGCACTTGCAGACCTGTCTAAGAGTTTTAAATACTACTGCTTCATGCTGGAAATTAATGGTTAAAATATGAACCACTGTGTATGTTTTTCTTCAGCTACAGCAGTAGGTAGTAGTTT
The DNA here is from genome assembly GCF_036417845.1 of Apteryx mantelli. NCBI lineage: Eukaryota > Metazoa > Chordata > Aves > Apterygiformes > Apterygidae > Apteryx > Apteryx mantelli. The sequence goes on along the minus strand of NC_090020.1, from coordinate 26,201,060 downwards.
GCTGTCCGCAAGTCCTCCCATGGAATTCACTGCTAAGCCCAGCGGGAGGCTGGTCTGAATCAGGATATCAAATTGGACAATAACAGATGAAAATAAGAAACAGATAAAGCACATTTTTTCCTGGAACATTTTTGTTTTGTTCTGTTCAGCTAATCTGCAGAGTGTCTCTCAGACAAAGTGTTTGTGTAACTCTTGTTAAAAAACAAAGATACGAGTAGCAGACAACATGGACTTTTCAGGGACAAATTATGTCAAGACAGTCTAATTTTCTGCATTATAAGAAAAAGACCTTGCAGATGGGGCAGAAAGCAACTGTTGTCTTATATTTTGACTTAGGCAAGACCGTGTCAAAAACTTTACTAGGCATTTTCACTGATAAATTAATAACTGCTATATTAAGCAGTTATTATGTGGATACAAAACTTTTTGGCAATTGGTCCTCAAGAGCAGTTATTAATTATTCACTATCAAGCTGGAAACAGGTATTAGGAAGGGTTGCACTAGGGTCTTTCCTACATCAGGTACTAGCTAATATTTTCATTCACAACTTGGAGGATGGAATAGAGACTGGTTATTAAATTTGCAAATGACATTAGAATGTAGAAGGATGGGATGAAAATGTAAAATGAACACAGAAAGTAATATTTTCTATCTGTTTGGCACTAGTAAAACCTTGGCTGGAATATTATACCCCAGCTTCTACATCATGTGACAAATGTTGACTGGTTTGAAAGACCCAAAAGAGAATAAGAAAAATGTTTCTAGAGGTCTATAAAACATGACTTATGGGGAAATATTTAAAGACGTGAGGCTATTTTCTCTGGAAAAATGAACTCTGAAGAAAGGATTTAATAGTCTTCAAATATGCATATGTAGCTGCAAAGAGGAACAAAATGGAATATTCTCCAAATCCTTGATGATCAAGACAAAAAGAAATGAATTAAACTGCAGCAAGGCAGTTCTAGGCTGGATGTTAGGTAACAGTTGCTAACAGGATAGCTCTGAGAAATACTGCCATAAATTGTGTAAGGAGATGGTAGTTTTTCAATTATTAGTGATTTCTAGATCTATCTTATCAAAATATATGTCCAGTATGGTACAGTATAATTGATCCTGCTTTGGCACTGTTGAATTGCCCAGATGATTTCTTGTCATCCTTCCCAGCTATATTTTCTATCATTCTGCTCAATGCAAAGCAGCCCAACTTCAGCAATCACAAAGAATGTACTTCTCTCCCTCCTTCTGTAGATGACTTCTTAATGAAAAAACTGCCTTCTGAGATGTGGACAATACATCTACAGACAGCAGGAACAACCCGCATCAACAGAGACTAAATTGTGGTGGACAGCTTATGCTAGCAAATAGCTCCAGTTTGGCAGTTTGGAATTACTACTTGCTGAACTAGCCAATACACGTTAATCAGGCTGATGAGTTTAGAAACTGCTCATCAGCAGTCTAGTATCATTATCATTTGCAAAATGTATTATACATAACCAGAAAAGTCTTTCCATTATAAGCAGAAAGAAGTATCCTGGCTCTGCCTGTTAGTTCAATTCTGAAATGGGAGAGAGAGATCAATACTGCATTTCCATTTAGACCTCTTTCTACAATTTTATGTCCTAAGGCAGGTCTCAATCAAGGTCACTTATTAAATTTGGATCTTGACTACACTGAGCTTCAAGAGCAAATTAAGGTGGATCCTGGCTGCAGTGGTTGGCCAGTTGGATATATTGAGGAACTCCTGGAGAAAAAAGGGAAAGCAACTTTTAGATGAGCGTTAAAATTGCACAGTCTATCTCAGTTTTCAAAAGCTCGCAGATGGAAGCACTAAGCATAGCTGTCGAAAGAAATCCCCCAAATTTTACACTCCACAGTCTGCAATGCAAGAAATGTGTCCATGACTATTGTACAACAATTAAAACCACTATATCCTCTTATCTGCTATTATTCTGTATCCACCTTCACTCTTAAAATACAGAAGAGTGGGCTAAATGCAGGAATGTTTGAGTAAGTAATATTTTGGCTCAGCAGAGGAGTCAAAATAAACAGCCTTTTCTCATCAACAAAACTTTCTCCTTTCACTCTGGACATCCATTAGTTTCAAAAACTATTTACTTTGTTTTGTCTTGTGGCTGTTACATGGAGGTCCATGACTCGAAGGTCTCATCTCCAGACTGCCAGTGAAGAGTGTGGCCTTCCCCTTTTAACTACTAACTTTTGGTTGAAGTGCTAGCCTCAGTACAAGACATAAGGTGTAAGAGGCCACATTTCTACTTCCTCCCCTGGGGAGAACCTATGGAGGGAACTGAACCCTGTTAAGAGCCATCTTCTAAGCATCACAGTGGCTTTGCCATAAGTTTTTCATTTTGGGACCACTTCACTTTATGATCATTTAATTACAGTGGGCAGTGAGGAGAGGGAAAGTAGTCTTGCTGTTGAAGCACTCTCCTACTGGTACAATTTCCAGGCTTGCCCCTTGCCTTAATGAGTGTTTAACTATTTTGTACAGGGTGGGACAGCAGCCATGGGGGGGCAGGGAGTAACCCAGCCTAGCAGGTCTTCCTGTGCTTAGTTTCTTCGGGTGCTGCCTTCAAGCACAGGAAGAGCAGCCCCTAGCTCTCTGCCAAGCCACACAAAAGCGTAAAAGAAGAGCATTCAGCTACTTGTGTAGTACTTTTGAAGAAGCTTGTGTACCAGCACTGGCAGCTGCACTGAGGTTTGACAGTGGTGTGGGAGCAGGACACGCTCCTGGGAGGGCAGTGTCACAGGCTCAAGGAGGGAAAGAGAGGGTGTCACCAGTGGCCTGGAGGGCTCGTCTCTCGGACAAAAGGAGCACAGCTGCAGCATCATTCAATTCTTAAATCAAGATGCAATCTTTTTTTGCCAGGTGAAAATTTTCAGTAATTTTCAGTAAATCTGGGCTGACAAAATCTCAGAAGAAAATTAAGAAAAAGTAAAGGCCCCTAGTTACACTAAGAGTCTTACGGTTTCTATTATTTTAATGTCCCTATTCTTTTGCCACACTAACCACAGAAGTTCAGTAAATGTTTATGACTCAAAATAAATCAGTAAGATTTGTTACTAATTAGTTTTTAATGAGATCTAATAAACACATACCAAGAGGGACATGAGGTGACATTGTCACTTGCCTTTTGCAGTATGGTAGAAGGTGCTCCTTCAGCTGGGGAGGTGTGTATCCAACCAGGGTTTCGGCTGACTCAAGTGATGCCCTAGATGCTGATATAAGTCAGTATTGCTTCCTGTTTCCTTCAGGAGTGTTGGAAGACCAAGAGAGCTCTAGACCTGGGCATTGCAATCCATTGTCATGCACAAACCAAAAGACAAATGAGATAATTTCCTCCTCCTTTTTAAGTAGACAAGAAGCAGTGATTCAACTGGGTGTCTTATCTGTGCTGATAGTTATGGGCAATTTAAAGAATTCTCTTGAGTATCTTTCAAACCAGCAACTGAAAGGAAAGCCAGAATCCTGTGGCTTTTACACAGTGCAGAAATATTTTTTCTAGCATATAGAACAAGACTATAAATCCTGTTCTGTGAGGTGCTGAACACTGAAAAAATCCTATTCAAAACTCCTAAGACCCTCTACAATCGCAACATCTTGAGTCTGATACTGAGTAAACAAATAGGTGTAAGTAAAATGCATAAGAGAAAAACTTCTGTTTGAAATATAGATGTATTCAAATATAAATGTATTCAAAAAGCTTTCTCCAGCAGTGAAGGTTATGATCAGAATACCTGTGCACAGGATTGAATGGTATTTTTTCTGATCTGAATTTGCTTAAGATGCATTTTCTTGTAGAACTGCTGTTGAAAGGTGAAGCAATCACAGATGCCAGCTACCACAAAGCCCAGCCAAAGGCACTCACTCTTGCTACAGGCCACAGGCCATGGTGGCACCAGGGCTTCTCTGAATTTGCAAATTTGCTGATGCACTTTGCCTTTTTTTTTTCTTTGGATTGACCAGTTGATTAGATTGGGCATGTAGAAAGAAAGGAAAAAGAAATGAAAAACATAATCCACACTCTTCAGTATGTCAAAGATTAGGGCAGAAGGCAGATATATTGGAAAAGGAGAAGCAAAATGGTTGTACTTAAAAATCTGCAGAAAACAGAAGATGAGAAGCTATGGCTACTTGCAGCAGTAAGATCAGTAGGAATAGCAGTGTTTAGGGAAGGAGTCATGATATAGGTTAAGTCAATACTACGCTGGGTAGGGAGATTGTTAACAACACCTAGGACTTTCTAGGCTTCAGACAAGGATTGTGCAAAAAAGGCACGGAAAGTCAGAGTGAGCCCAGGTTAGATGAACAAGGGTTAAAAGCAAGGAGGGGAAGTGTTAGAGGAGTAAAGGGTGTTAGTAGTGGGCTAGGGAGAAATATGCACATAGGTGACTTAATTAGTTAGTGTGGGTAGTTGGCATCGAGGAGTCAGAGTTCCCACCACTGTAGGATGATCCGGGGGGGGGGGGGGGGCGGCATTAATACATGTTTGTTGGGGAGGCAGATATAGGTGGGGGAGAGGAGATTAAGGTGTTTATTTTGCAGATTCCACTCTGTATGTGATTTAATGTGAGCTTTTTCAGAGAACCCAGAGCACTGTCTGATTGTTCTTCTGTCTGTTTAATTCCAGTTACACTGGAATTAAGAATATCAAACCACGCCTGAGAAACTGCCTGAGCTGCATAAATGTAGTGACTATTGATATTATTTTTGTTTCTTTACAGCTGGCATATATAGGGTACTTGATGCTGTTCAATTATATAGTGTTAGTGAAGATGGATCGCTGGCCATCTACACAGGAATGGATTGTCATCTCGTACATTTTCACACTGGGAATAGAGAAGATGAGAGAGGTAAAATCAAGCCAACCAGGAGAGAGTGAAAAAAGGAAATAAATGCTTTTTTCATTTTAATATCTGGTTTTATTATTTTTCTCCAGGTATTCTTTGATGGATGGGCTTATCATAAAATTGCTTTTTTTGCAAAAAAGCGGATGGGTTGTTAAAAACACAGAGTTAAAGATTCTATCTTCCTCCATTTTAAAACCAAGAATCTCTCTCTTTCCTCCTCTGCATAAAAACCTCTCTCCCATGGAATTTCTCTTTTCAGATTTCCACATGATGCAAATTTAATAGCATTCATAAGTTTATGGTGGTCTTCTAACATCTCTTAAAGCTTTGCCATATTCCTTGAAGTGTGGCCAGGGAACTGAAGTACATTTTAGGGAGAGGGAAAGGAGAAAGGGTATATGGAATGGTGATGGGATGCAGGCCAAAAATGCCATGTTTAATTCCTCCTCCCACAAACAGAGTTCCTTCAAAGTTTACAGCTGTTCTGTCTGTCCCAACTATGCCAAACAATGCTTTAAATAAAAACAGGCCTAACTGTGGGGAAATTTAGATCCATACTGAGTATTGCAGCACATTTCTAATAGGTTTTCCCCCTTTTTATCTTGAAATTTCTTGCTAATTACGTCAAGTAGTCCCAGGCATCTCCCTGTTTTTTGTTCCACACGCTAAAGCCTGTCGAACAGAGACTATTTAAGGTGGCACCCAGTCTGAATGCAGCACGGAGCTGTTCTGCCGTCCCCTGCCCCTTGCGGTCTCTCCCGCTCCCAGCTGTGCCCTTTTCACTTGGCCAAATACGTGTTTATTCCACAATGACACCAGAGGCCAAATTCCGCCCCGATGTGAGCGAATGTGGCTCCTGCTGGCCTCAGCTGAAGCAGCACATGTGTACCCCTGGGCTGAATTTGTTGCCATCTACGTATGTATTCCCCGCAGCAAATGTGCTTTTAAATGCTTTTGAGGGCTAGAGCAGAAATGATCTTGAAGCAGCCGATTAGACTTCAAAGATAGGTGTCAAACGCTGTGTGATAAACTCTACATTATAAATAAAAGGAGCAGAGGTACTGAGAGAGAGAAAGGCACTAATTGCATGGCCTATTTCACTAACTGAAAGGAGAAGGGAGATCGGGATGGGAGCCACACGAGGGCTCTGCAGCACTGACGGAGACTAAGTGCCGCTGGCTCGGTAGGTGGGAGACTGCTGACAGGAGTCGCGTGTATGCCATTTTTATCTGATCACTCACCCCAAATTGTCCTTTCCACAAAAGTTTATCAAGAACACTTGTGGGGATGGATTTCTAAGCGGATGCTGGAGATTGTTCATAGAAGATGAGCCTAAAATTCATTCTGAGAATGAATTATAAGAAAATTGTAAGAATTGCACTCGTCTTTTTAAGGAACTGTATGAGTCTGCTCGAACGCTCTCAAGCTAAATATAGAAAACTAAAAACAAATAGCTTGTTAACTAACTAAAAGCTAGGAATTATTCATAGAAATCACTTGAGGAATAGTTTCAACAGTAATTCAGGAAAACAATCAGCTCTCCCAAATGATCTTGCAAATAGAATGATGATAAATTCATAAGGTAAGATTAATTATATTTATGAATTGTCTTCCCAGCTGTGGAACTGAATTTCCAAAAGCAGGCCCAAGCAGTAGCTGGTCTTTTCTGGATTAAATGCTAAATCAGGGTCTTTATGGTCATTAAATATTTCTTGGCACTTTGATACACATTTTAAAACACTTTATAGCTTATTTAAATGTGAATTCCCTAATTAAATATCTTCCCATCTTTCTCCTTCTATTCCAAAATTATAAGCAGAGTCAGACAATTTGGAAAACAAAAAGAAATTACTGCATTCTTCTAATTTCACAAGGATTTCAGAGTGAGCGAGAGAGTTTTCTTTTCCTTTTTTTTAAGAATCTTGCACATAGATACAGAATAAGATGGCTGAAATGGAAGATTTCTCGAGAAAATCAGAGGGTACATAAAGTATTTATATGACAGGAGTCTGTCATCAGCTTTGCTTTTGGTCTGTATGGTATATATCTGTTTACTGTAGATTTACTTCAGGCTTAAATTAAGACAGCTCTGCTCTTATTCTCTAAATGTCCTATGTCCTTCAGATATTGATGTCGGAACCTGGGAAACTGTTACAGAAAGTAAAAGTTTGGCTCCAGGAGTACTGGAATGTCACTGATCTCATAGCAATTCTCCTGTTCTCCGTTGGGATGGTGCTCCGTCTGCAAGATCTGCCTCTCCGGAGCGACGGCCGAGTGATATATTGTGTTAACATCATCTACTGGTATATACGGTTGTTAGACATCTTCGGAGTAAACAAGTATTTGGGACCATATGTTATGATGATTGGGAAAATGGTAAGAGAAGCTGGTGTATTCCTTCTACGTTTTGTCAGCATGTTCTTGACTCCATATCTTCGGTTTGGCCAGTGAAATCACTGTAGATTTATCCATATTTTCTTACAGATTAGCATTTTCATATAATCTAGAAATCAGTGCCCTACTGAACCAAATCCTCTGCATAGTCCCTCAGTGATGGGGATTAGAATAGCCCTCTCGTGTTACACTTCTTGTCCTCCTCCAAGATCTCTCTTTAACAGCAAAACTGTCCTACACCTCTGGGCCTTATTTGCAGTAAATACAGAGGGCGATAACTCTTGACTAGTTGCAAAGAGGGAGGTCTGTTTAGATAACAAAAAGTGCTCAGTACCTTGAGATCCTCAAAGAAAGCACACTGTAACAGGGATGGAATGTTCAAAACCATAACAGTCATGGTTAAAACTGTGACCTTTCTATATTTTGCCTGATGGCCACATTTCTTTCAATGCCTTTGTCCAACAGCATCCTTGTGAGGTTGGAAACCCATTTGCATATGTGCAGCCTCTGTCCCTTGGTCACATTACATGAACATAATATGGCAGGGATGTAAACAGCTTACATAGAAGTAAATGCATACCAAAAGGTCTGAGAGGTATTTGCTACCAAATGTACAATTCTGAGCTTCTTAGCTTTTTCTCTTTACAGTTCAGGAGAAGTGTTGCATTAAGGCACCATTTTGCTTATAGGAGCTAAATAAAATGGCTGAGTTTACAGAGGTGCATGCATGTGTCCCCGGCATTTGAGTACCAGCTAGTCTCTTACCTGCACATGTACTTAATTCACATGTTCACGTTTTATATACAGCTATCCAGCCTTCATTGTATAAATCATGGCTACATGCATTCTGAGCTTTAAGATTTATTTTTAAAAATCAAGATGAAATTACCTATGAGGCTGGTGTTCAGTAAGAACAAGCAAACTGAATACTAAACTTTCCAAATACAAACATTATTGTTGTCTGATTTATATGTGGACAATAATCAGTAAGGCCAAATAGCTTCTACAGTGTTGTTTGGCTTGCCATGGTCCATAAAGTAAAAACCCAGCCACTCCCCTTCCTCACAGTTATAGGAAAAGAGAATATACGTGGACTAGGATCCCTCCCTGATGTTATGTTAGTCACAACAAGCCCAGTGATTCTAAGCAGGTAATGTTAAATCTATCTAATTGAAATGCAAAATCCAGGACCCCCCTACCCAATAGTGTGACTTCCCCCTTCAGCATGTGAGCTTTCAACTCCAAGATCTTGGCTGAGAATGACAAAGATAGGACAGTTTACCTAAAAACAAAAAGACATAGGGGGAAAGCACGAAAGAAAGGAATTAAATGTTAAGGGGTTAAATGTTTATTTCCTGCAAACAGGATTTTGATGTCTTCCTTCAAGGAAACCAGTAAGATGTTGATGGGAGGGATTTTTGCAGAGCTCCAGAGTATAGCAGAGAAAATACTCAAAAATTCTTGCTGTAGGTTACTGGAAAAGGACGGCAGGACAAGGGGAAGGACCAAAGACCAAAGAGAAACTACTGCATTATCATCTATTCCTTCGCTGTCCCACCTGGGCCGTGTCCCTCCATCAGGGGAGCGGGGTTGCCACTCAGGCTTATGCAATCCAAAGTCTAAAAAAACTTTTTGAAAAAACAGCTACCTTCTGCTATGTTTTTCACAGATGCAGTGGACAAAAAGCTGTGAGGCCAACAAAGGCAGTCTGAAAACCAACAATATACAAATAATGAGTAATGAAATAATGAAAACCAATAACAAAGAAATTGGCCATGAATAAACAAAGTTCTAGTTGTCAGTGTCATGGAGGACTGATAGGAGCCCAGCTTCAGCAGTAGTATAAACTGTCATATATATTTCTCTTGGGGTCAACACAGAAAGGAAATGGTTGAAAGCAACAAATATAATTTCCATCACTTTGGCGTCCTCACACATGTACGATGAATTAAGCCTCACTCCACTTCTGTATTCTGTGGAAAACAAATGCAGGAAAATCACTAGCCTCTGTGGGCTTGGCACCCACTCAGAGGGGTTGAATTTAGCTACCAGAGTACTCTGAAGGTGTGGGCATCTGTTAAAGGAGGGAAGTTGTTTTATTTTATGCCTTCCTGTTATTTGATTCTCATACCTCATCCAACTTTCCAAGCACTCAGCAACTCTGACACATCCATTTTGCCCACACATGGAATGCCCAACGGGTGTGAGTTACGTAAATTTGCCTCTCACACCTGTTTTCTGGCCAGTTTATCCCCATGTGTAACGGCCACCCCATTTATATCGGTGCATGATCATGCACAGGCTTCCCTGGGAGTTGCACCTGCTTGCTCCAGGCTGCAGTGGGCTCCCCTGCATATTTTTGTTTAAATCACATTCTCCTTTAGCTCCTTGGGATCTCTCCTTTTGCTTCTGTGGTCTTACAAGTACCATACAGCGCAGTGGAGGGGATAGAGCTGACTGCACATATTTCTACAGAGTAAACCCATCATAACTCCTGGGTTCTTCAACAGGCCATGTTTAACGCAATCCATAGCATTAGCTTTTATACAGAGCTTTTACAAGTTTTAGACTCAGGAGGAAAAAGATGAATCTCTCCAGCCTTCCAATGTTATGGGTCTCTCGCTTCAGCTGCGTCTATGTTGCATCCAACAACATTGCTGTAATAATGAGTGTTACCTTTAGGCCCTGTGAGCAAATATTCTTGTGAAATGAAAGGAGGGGCAGGAATGGGCTTGTGAGGTTTAAAGGCAATAGGCTAAAGCAAAGGTGAAGAGATGAGGAGTAAGAAGCAGAATGGCTGAGTTTACTATTATCGGCTAATTTCAGTACCACACTGTGCTTATCATAACGTGCTTTCTGATCTCTGCACAATGGTAGAATTTGGGAATTCACCTTTCCATTTGGGAATGGAATGAAATCCCTGTGGCACATCAAGAAGGTCAAAAGTGTATCAGCTCCCCTCCTATGCACAAATGTCTACATGTTCTTAGTTTCCCTGCAATCCAAAAGGAGCAATGGAGCCAACTAGTTTAGAAAACTGCACTAAGACATCCTTGCTTTACCACTTTTTTACATAGGTAACTGAAGAGTTCTTTGGAATGACTGAAATGATCGTAACTTTGTTAAAATAGAGATTGTAATTTGGTCCTGCAGGCAAAAGGACCTGATAAACTGCCCATTAAAGTCAGTGGAAAGGCACTCATCTCTTTGACCAGATTTCAGCCAAGCAACTGAGGTTTTAGAAAGACAGCAAACTGAAGGAGTGAAAAGCTAATATACTGCTTGAATAGAGGACAACACTGAAATTTTTATTTCTTCCAACATGAGTTCAAACCTGTGTGATTCCTGATTAAAAATACTGGAAGCTTTTAAGAAATTATCTTAAATTACCATGAAATGCTTATTATGTTTATTGGCTTGCATGAAATTTATTTATATTGTATTATATTGCATTATAACATATTATATATTTCTATCTGAAATCAAAGTTTTGTCGGAGGAGGAAAGAGGATACGGGTTTCATCTATAAGTTTCTTCTCTAAAAGCAGTAAGAACTAGAGTGCAGTTATGCAGATTCCCCATTTCAGGATGCTCTCTGAGGCATAGTGATCTGGATTTCCTCTTCAGTCAGGTTTTCTCAAGAGATTAATACCCTGAATAACATAGGAATGTTCATGATTTACTTGTCCATTTTTAATGCTTTATGACATGTATTTTCTTCTCCCATCTCCCAAGGGTTTTTTTCTTTCTTTCCTGCATTTTTGATGTACCGCAAGATTTTCATTTTCCCCTGCTTTTTTTCACCTATCCCCAGTTCCTTCTTTCCTGCTCCTCAGGACTCTCCCATCAGGGCCCTGCCCTGCAGGTCTCTTTCTCTTACAGCCTCTCTCCCAGTAAGTGTGAGAACATCCTTTTTCTGTTTGCTCCTCTGTGCCCCTCTCTTTTCTCCAGCAAATAGTGTCCCAGTGTTATTTTGACCTCACATCTCTCTGCTCATGCTTTGAGGCTGAAGAACCCCAGAAGCGATGGCATATCCACCTGCTGCACATGGGGCACGGGCAGCCCTGCTCCAGAGCTGCAGCACATAGCCTGTGGAGCTATATGGTCCTCACTTCAGGGGCACATTGGTCATACGCCTGCCCAGCCCACCCCTTACACTGAATGTGGCTGAGCCAGAAAATGCAGAGAAAAGAAATCTGTAAAGATTAAAATTCAAAACATTTTAGAGGTACTCTTGGGCTGAGTACTGGCCAGAGACATAAGTTACTTCTCTAGCTGAGCAAAAGTATAACTAAAGGCCATATTAAATAAAATATTTAGTGTGATCTTACAAGAGACCTTACAGGACTACCATTTTTTTCACAGTCATTTTGGGTTATAAAGCATCTGTGCTAGACCCATTTGATGTCCAAGGTTTCTCCTTTGCTCTGCTGTCTTGAGGGTCTCACTCACACTGCTAGCACAGCTCCTGTTCTTATCTTCAGCCTCTATTCAGTACCTCCTAGGACTGCTGCCCCACTTTTTCCAGGAACATTTTGAATGGGTAGACATCGTTTGCAGGCACTAATTAAAGTTGTGCATTTGCTAATGAGCCATTCAACAATGGAGAAGAATAGGGCTGAGTGCCTGTGTTATCTGCATTTTACTTTTTTTAAATATGGCCATTGTCAAACTCCCCCACCAGGCTGATTTCTAGTCCAGCCAGTATCACAGCTTTTCTTTCTCACTGGTTACCACTGTGGTGTCCCTTATGTTGCAATAACAGGCTGTTCTGCCACCCGTTATTCCTTATGTTAGATGCAGCTTCCTTCCTTTGCTCCAAGACAATGAGTACTAGTGAATAAAATAATCCATGTCAGCTCTTTTGTTTTGGTACAGTTGCCACTAGGTGCCTAAAAACAATATATCATCTTGTGACCTTTTCCCAGACTGGGTTGCTGATGCCAGTGGACCTATATTGCTGTTCAGGCAACTGATGTGACTAGATGGTAGTCTGTATTTTCAAGCCTACTCATACCGTTGAAATTGTTCTTAAAAGCAAGACTGAGGAAAACCAAGGACACAATAATACCACTTCCCTTCTTTGAAAATGAAATTTGTTATGTGTAAAATTGAGAGTGTATTTTCAGAAATTATTTTTGAAAACTCTAACATTTACAAACTTTTTGCATTATAGAATGACATAAATATAGACATACAGATTTCTCTAATTCTTGTCCCTTCTGTCTCATTCTCTCCCTCTCTTTTCCTCTCACGACTTTCAGATGATAGACATGATGTATTTTGTCATCATCATGTTGGTGGTTCTGATGAGCTTTGGTGTTGCAAGACAGGCTATTCTCTTCCCCAATGAGGAGCCTTCGTGGAAGCTGGCGAAAAACATTTTTTACATGCCTTATTGGATGATCTATGGGGAAGTGTTTGCAGACCAGATAGACCGTAAGCAAGTTTATGATTCTCATACTCCAAAGTCAGGTATCCAACTTTGGTCAGATGATGTCTTACTAGATCATGTGTGTATTCTCAATAAATGGCTCAAGATAGAGGACTCCTCCATCACAGAGAATGGTCACAAAAATATTTCTATTGCTAATATTGGGGTACCAATTTTAGAAGGTATTTCTGGCATCACTTTCCAATTATTTAATCATAAATCTGCAATGCTAAATTTACCTTGCATATAAATAACTTTCTAAATGGTTCTTTTTACTAGTTGGGTGATGGAGATAGCCTCCCAGGTATCCATGATGAGTTCTTTGGTATATCTGGGACACAAAAAGTCATTTTTTTCTTTCATCCATTGGTTTGATTTTAGACCTAAATGCTTTTGACCTAACTTCATACTGAGTATTGAGTCTAATAATATTGGGTTAGACCTTCAGCTCCTCCACTTCATGAGGATCTAATCCATTGTGTTTTCTTTTCTCCGTAACCACCCTTATGCTAAACCATGTGATGCAATTCTTTGGGGACAGTAGGTCCATTATTAGAATTTTGCTTTATTTATTTATTGGAAGGCAAGAGCATGCTCACGTCAGTGCAAACAGAACAAAAGCCAGGATTTCATATACTATCTCCTCAGGATTCATTTGGCTGGTGATCAGGAAAATGCCAGTTTTTCTGTTTAAATTAAACCTCCTGGTGCCACCTGGTGCATTATGCCAAAGAAGATAGGTGGTCATGCAAAATGATGCGGTATGATGAATGGAACAAAGTAAGAATCACAAATAGCCTATCTTTAACAAACTCTGATGTATAAATGATGTTCATAATTTCTGCTTAAATGTGCATTGGTCTTGGCAGCATTTACAAGTGAGTATCTCTTCCAGTGGTAGATAGAATCTATTAAACCTAAACTTAAGGTATTCTTTTTATCCTATGTACTGCCCTAGGAGAGGACAGTGTTTTCATAACTTATCTTCTGCTTGTTCAGCACTGAAAAAGTTTGAATGGAAAAAAAGGATTGGTTAGGACTGATTAGGTCCAGAGAATAATACATGTATCTCTATCACCATGAATCCACACACACACACACACACACACACACACACACTTAAAGAGTTTCAGATGGACAGACATATATATATATATATATATATCATATGAAAGATATTTCAGCAAGGCTATTCGTATTTCTTCTTCCTGGGTGAGCACAGAATCAGTACTGTGGATGCAAATAAAGTCTCTTTTTCATGATTACCTCTCCACTTTGTTCTCAGAGGCAGCATATGGCATGCAAGGAAGTAAGCAATTACCTAAAAGCATAAAGCTTCTCCTTGGGTTTAGCTTTTCACCTGATCCCATCTTGGAGGGTTTTTTTCCTTTTCTTTTCTTTTTAAAAATGCATTTCGTTCCAAAGCCATAAGAGTTGGGGAGGTCTAAAAATTCATTTTGTTCAAAGGCGTGATAGAGGGATAAAGGTTTATCCCTTTAAACTATAACTTTCTTCCACAAGCAGAATTCTGTCTGTCCCTCTACAAGTGGCCATTTATTGATGTTGTACTAAATAACTACCATAGTGCAACAAATGTGGCAATTGGCTGAATAAGAGGTTCTCAGTATATTTATTTTAATGAAGTACTGATTGTAGTTTAGAACCCTGAAACCTCATAAATAAAAGTGGTTTTGAATGGAGCATGGCTTTTTAAGTGTAACAGGAGGGTGGCAGGCTTCATACCTTGCATAAGGATTTAGGGGTAATCTTGTGTGTTATTCAGATGCCCAGCATTTAAATCTTGCAAAAAGTTGCAGGGTAATTACTCTGAGGCTTTAGGGAAAGCAAAATTCCTGACAGTTTCAACCCCAGCTACAAGTGTGGACATGTTGTTCTTCTGTCTGAGACAAGGAAACCAGGAGTTGCTGCGAAAGTGGTAATGCCAAAATGAAAAGCAACACCTAGTTCCTCCTTCCTGAGAGACAGATGATGCAGGGAATTAGAATCTGCCACTCTTTCAGCACAAATTACGTGCAATATGTCATGTCTGCCTGAGACTCAGTTGTCTCAAAAATGTTACCTCTGGAATAGACTGGGAGCATGAGCAAATGGTTGGTGATGTTGCTATACAATCAAAATGACCTGATTGGCACCCAAAAGGTTTTACTAAGATACTCATCTTTTTCACTATTTGGAAATTTACTGCCATATATTTTCTAAGTTGTTCTAAGCTAAATCAGCCACTGTATTCTTCTTGGAGTGCTACAACGTGCTTGTACTTTCTCAAATATGATAAACATACTAAAATTGTTATACTAAGTCTATACTGCAATTGAACTTCATAGCTTGGAGAGGGGGTTTGTTTGTTTGTTTGTTTGTTTGCTTGTCTAGCAAACCAAAAGGGTTTCTTTATGGTTTTCTTTAGAGTACTGGTGTTTCATATTTCTATATTATTTGCAAGTTTGGGATTCAGCAAAAGTGCTGATCTTAGAAATGCATATACCTTTGAGCTGTTCTCCTGGATATTATCCTAGTGTGTTTGAGAAATGTACAAATAGTGTATGTTACTCTAAAATTTCTGACTTCTTTTTCTTTTCTTTTCTTTCACTTTCTGTTGATTTGTGAAGCATGCCATTAAGGCTGACCAGATACAATGTCTGGATCCATCTCATCAGCTGGCAGCCTGTCCATCCAGTGGGTCTACTCTGATTTTTATCTCGACACACTGCACTGTTAAAACACTAGCTAAATGTCTTGCTTCAAAATAATGCATGTCTTATACACCTTTACCCATCATGCCTGTATTCATTCCATATTAAAAATACATACTTTAACTGGAGTGTGCGTTAATATACTGTCAGCATGTGATCTCACCTGCAACTCAAAAGTGGGGACAGAATTATATCCTCACTTATGGGAGTCTGAATACATTATTCAGGGGTGTGGTTTATTATCAGTGCTGTACATAAACACTATATTCCTACAAATTCCTGACTATCAGTCAATTGTACAGGAAAAAAAGCAGAGCAAATCTTTTAGAACTGTGTTCAACTTTTCAGGCAGATTCCACAAAAAAAGCAAAACCAGTTCCAAAACTGAAACTGGAGGTAGTTCCTCTCAGGCTGGCAGTTCATCACAGCCTTGTTATCTGGAGGAGGAAGAGGGGGTCCGGGTTGGGGAACTCATGATGGTATGTGGAATTGTCTCACTTTTGGGCTGCCTTTTCTAATCCAGCTCAGCCTTATGCGAACTGATGGGATCCGCGGGGCAACAGCCAGTCAGTTAAGTTGCTTTTGTGAATTTCCTACTGGACAGGCATTCACTGTCATAAAAATCTCTCCCTCAGTTTGCCTCACTTACTTTGGCAGTATTGCTGACAACTTTAGTGAAAGAAATTAAGGAGGGGGTTGTCACATGCAAAACTTTTTTTTTTTCACCTTACCAACCTATCTACCCCTCCAGAACAGTATTGGCAAAAGAGGTATATGAGAAATAATGAAGAGGGAAGGATTATTCCTGGAAGTGAGTTTGCTAGGCAAAAAGTGTAGACAGATGACATAAATGGCATCTTGAGAAATGGCAGTCACCTTTAGAAAATCAGCATTAGACTTCACATTTTCCTATATTTAGAATGTGAAGCAACTGAGAGTGCTGTTAGCCAACAGGGGTTTGTTTTTTTGGTTTGGGTTGTTTTTCAGATTTGCCTGGTGTCTCACATGTCAGATTTGCATCTGGATTTTCTTTCCAGCTGACAGTATTTCAAATGCCATCTGGAATCTGAGGATCAGTCTGAGTTGTGTTTGTTCCCTGTGCCTGTTCCCTTATTGGAAAGTCCTATATAGTTTAAGAGAAAAGGATGGGGCCTCCTTCTCTTTCACTTATATTGGAGCAATGCCCAGTAACCAGAATGCAGTTGTTCCAGTATAAGAAGAAAGATAAATTAGTATGCACAGGTTTTAACTGTCTAATGAACTTAAGAGAAAAGTATAATTAATATAAAGGACATATTTATTTAAATTCTTTGTTTCTTGTTTTCTTAGAATTTGTTTAAATTCTCTACAAGTTTTTAAGGCTTATTAGTGTAAGAGAAAATTTTACACTAAATTCTATAGGTCTTGGGATTTCATCCTTTTTATATCTCTATAGGACTTTTCTATAAGGGATGTCATTCTGGAATTAGAGCTAACAGAGCAGTTCTGCACGAAACAGAATAAATCATACCTGTGCTCTTCTGTGTTTTTTTGTATTTCAGCTCTGTAGCGCAGACAATATTTTTAGCACTGTTAGACAAAGACAAGGGATAATATTTGTGCACAGCGTACACGTCATTTTGAGAGTCTCTTTGGCCTGTGCCAGAGAAGGATTCTTTACCTTCCTAACACTCCTCTCATCTTATATTTCGGGTTGCATTTGGCATGATATTTTTAATGAGTGGAGGAGGAGGCAGCAAGCATTAGGGAGAATAAGAAGAATATGTAGATTTCTATGAAACGTGATTAAAATACCAGTGGATAGGAGATGCGTTTGAAGGATGTTTTTAACGTGGCTGAGGGCAAGAAGCAAAACATAAGGTCACAATACTATAGTTAAAGCAACTTACTTTAGCAGTGAGACCCTGTTCAATTTTCTGGATGTTTCTTTGGTGAACAGAGCAATGGTGTGAGGTTCGGGGTTTCACAGACTTCGGTATTTTCTCTGTCAGTGAAGAAGTGAATAGGCCTTGGCACCTCATTTAGCCTTTTTTCAATATTTACCAGCCTGGCAAACTGTTAACACAAGGTTGTTTAGACATTTCATTAAATAATTATCAAATGCTTTCATATCCTTTGGGTTCAGTGGTGATCAAAATTGAAAGGCACCCATCTATTCATAAACAGGATGACAAAGGCACATTTCAGACGTCCAGGCTTGAATAAAAAAGATGGGGGGGTTTGTTACTTGATACTCACATATTGGTTTCCTTAATTTTTTGATTTGTAATCATATGTACCTGTTCAGCACTTTCTTGTGTTTCCAAACAATTAAATCCGTGTTGTAAAAGTTGTATCCATTTTTAAATGAGAAGTTTTCATCAAAGACAAAAAGCTATTTGGTAACAAAGCTGTTAAATTATGCACTTTCCTCTCTCTGTTATTTCCCACAACTCCTTTGGAAGGGTGTAGCTGGGGGAAGAGTCATGCCACAACAATTTGCAAGTGTTGTTTTCCCGAGCCCTCCACACAACGCCCATTAAAAATGAGCAGTGCCCATGTCATGACTGTAATTTCACCAGGGGAATACACTCTGCCTGTAAACACAGCCCAAGGCCCGAGCCCTGCCGATGCTTTAGGCCCAAAACAGAGACACGAGTTGCTGCTGCTTGGTCTCCAATGATTAGCTGGCCAGGAAAGAGGAAGGGTTAGGTATGCAGCAGGAAAGGCCCATGCAGGAAACTGTAAAGGCGAGCCAGGAAGGGAAAACAAGCATAGGAGGGGATTATGAAAAAGGAAATGAAAGATGCAAAAAATACGTACATCTACAGATGTCAGGATGCAATGTCTGAAAGCTGAGTGAAGTTAACACATAACTGAAATTAAAACTCCAGGCAATTATTATCTTTCAAAGCATTTCTGAGGTCAGGAGTCAATGTCCTGCCTTCACCCAATGGTCTGTAGGTACCAGAATACCTGGGGTTTTTTGATTACATGAATACACATGTAATTAAAATAACAGAATTTGCTTCAGCAAAACACTTCAGATGACTTTGCTAAAACAAGGCCATAAAGTGAAAAGATATAAGCGTGCATTTTCAAACATGTAAAAATCGTGCTTTGAAAAAGTTTCTCATAGTGAAATTAGTGTACTTACTACAAAAATTATTGTATTTCTCCAAATATATTTAAAGTGGCCAAATAGAACTCCAGTTTCTTAAACATCAGCAAGTATTTTTGTTATCTAAAGTAATATCATTGCCACTATTAGCCAGTTGTCAGTTTTCTCTGTCCTTTTTAATAAAGGGAGGAATTTCAGTTTCTGGTTTTCTGAGACTGTTTAAGTAGTTTATTTAACAGTGGAACAAAATCATTTAAAATTAATTTTATCATCTAAAACTTGATTGAAATGTTATTTTTGGTGTGATGTTCAGTGGAACACAAGTTTCTGCATTTTGGTCACACATCACACTTTTTCTCATGCAGCAGCACATCTAAAGGTTGAGTTGTGTTCTAGATCCCTATAAAGTAAGGCACAAAATTAATATTCCTTTGTCATTTAAAAACTGTTCCCCCAACAGAACTGACAAAAGCTAAAAGCTTTGGTAAACACCCAGGAAAAGCCAATACCTGTGTATGAACAGAGCAGAACACTATGGGAGCTTGTCTTCATAGGAAGCCTAATTTGGCCATCGCTGTGTGGCATACACTGACTAGGATGCATTAATAATATTCTAAATCCTGTGTGGTAGCCAAAAGAAAGTTGCAGAAACCCTCTTTGTCTAGGTAGTTTTCAAAGCTGGAGGGTTTTTTAGATGAAATTCTCTGTTTTAATAGAAAAAATGGGATAACAGGATTGTAGCCAGACTTCAGACTAAACTTCTGATTTCCCTCATCTATAGTTTAAAGTATGTTTTTCAGAAATTTCTCTCATGGCTAAAAAAGACACTATTTGTTCCATGCTTCAGCACATAAAAGGGCAACAGGTTTCATCAGCTCACAGAGTGATTGTTCCATTACTGGTGAAAACATGATGGCTTCAGGTACAGTATTCTGTTGGACTTTGTAGCTCTGAATCAGCATGTGAGTAAGTTAGTATTTCCATACAAACAGAAACATAAAATCTCATTTTGAGGCTGATACCAGGAGGTGTCCAGTGTCTCCATTTCTGCAGGATGAAGGCTGAGTGCACTTAGCACAAGAAATCCAGCAGCTCACAAATGGCATTTTGGATGCCTAAATGAAACTGCACCACAGCAGTGCAGGAAGCATGAAATCAGTACTAACTGAAAAGATCTGCAAGGGCAATGTTTTCTGAGAAATGAAGAATTGCTTGCTCTGAGCCTTTTCCAGTGATAAAATGTATTTTTGTAAGTGGGAAAGACTCATATCAATGCATATTTCTGGTCCAGACTCAGCAGAGTTGCTGCTAAAAGTAGCATTGCTTATATTTGGCTTTGCCACTTCTTTTTTCTGTGATTTGAACACTTTGGGATAATTTATGTCTGAAGCTGATGTAGCACCTACTCTTCTGTCCCATGAAGCTATATTATGTCTACATGCAAGAGTCTAACATCTTCATGTAGTGCTCAAAAACAAATACCCAAGTGACACTTAATATCACACAGTTCAAAATATAATCACCCATGGTTGAATCCTGTGCTCTGTGAACTAAGGTCAGAATGAACATTTTGAAAAGAAATAATACTTGGTACCCTAGATCATGGATTTGTTGACACAGGGCAGGCTTTCACAAAACATGCGGCACTGGCAAACTGTGCTCTCCTTGAAGTCAGTGGGAAACACTCATTGATATCAGCTGGACTGCAGATCTGAGCCAGTGCAGAGCACATGGAAATTCCTCCCTTGAATCTTCTTTTTCTTTTTGATGGGGACAAGGAGAAGCTAGCTGCAGTGCTGAGCAAAATTTACTGTGATAGAGTATGTGTAAGCTGCTTCTTCAGTGATTTCCCTGAAGAGCTGATTAGAGACTTGGGACCAATTTCGCTAGGGCAGCTTGAGGCTAGAAGGGCATAAACGGAACACCTTAATGTAGATGTTCTGCCAAAACACATGAAGGCATGCAGGAAGTAACGAAAACTGATTTGCAATGTTTTTTCCGTGCTTGCCTCAGATCTACAATATTAATACAAAGACTGTTTCAGTTCTAAAACATTCAGGGAAGAAACAGGTGGCAGCTCTGCTGCCTACCTGTCCCTTTACCTGCTACAGTAAAAACTTGATAATATTCCCCAGTGTTTCTAGGCATGCAGTCAAAAGTCCTTAATAACAGAGGATTGTTGTGAATACCTTCCAGAGGGGCTCCAGGCAGTGCAGTACACAAGAATAAGTTTCTATTCCTTGTTTTAGTTTCATGCATTTGTTTTACTTTATTTTATCCCTCTCTATCCATCAAAAAAGACCAAACTTTTGCCAGTAAAAAAATGTATTAGCTTTTCACAGGATTAAGCATTTTCAGCAGTATTTGCATAGCTACTAATTACTACCAGAATATTATGGTATTTTAGCAGTACAGGACAGGCAGCTCACTCACACCAGACAGGCCCCCAAAATTTCTCAGGGGAGTATCTTGTGATTAATGGCAAACATCATTCAACATCATGAACAGCAGCTCTTAAATTCTGTGATAAATCTGACAAGCACTTGATCACCACCATCTATAGCAAATATAAACTTCTTTGGGGGAGCATCAATGCCAATCTTATTTGGAAGATGCTGTTTTGGCAGGGGAGGGCCTTCATAAATATTTAAATATTTCTGTAAAAAGCACTGAAAAAATAAGATTCATTCCTGTTTTGCTTGTTCGCCTTTTGTTCCCAGCTCCTTGTGGTCAAAATGAAACCAGAGAAGATGGCAAAATAATCCAGCTGCCTCCTTGCAAGACAGGAGCATGGATCGTTCCTGCCATCATGGCCTGTTACCTCTTGGTTGCAAACATCCTTTTGGTGAACCTCCTCATTGCTGTTTTCAAGTGAGTGGCACATGGCTAAGTATGGATTTAGGGGGGGTTATTCATGGTCTAAGAAGGCAGCTAAGCCAAAGACTTTGGCTGAGAGCCATTTTCAGAGGAGGGGAGGGTGAGAAGGTGAGAGGTGGTAGCTTGTCTCCAGGGAATGAGGAAATTACCCTGCTATTTAAATTGTCTCATGTCCAAGGGATGGACACTCAATGTAAGTGCAAGCAGAGAAACCAAGTATTCAAAGTTCAGTTATAGCATCATTCACTCCCAATGCAGAAAATGAGAATAAAAATAATTCCTTGTGTCACTGTGTTGTTGTAACGCTCAAAGGCTGTACAGAGCAAGAGTAAATAGTAGTAACACACTTTTGAAATGGCTGATAGAGCCACTGAGCTTCACTGAAGAGATAGTAGCTTATTTTGTCCATTTCATGTGTTCTTTTTCCTTCTTTGTGATAAGGAAACATACTAATGTGTTAAGGTTAAGGTTAGAAGTGCTGTCTTACCATTTCTGGAAAAGTACCCAAAAAACATTTCAATCTCATTTGTTTTTCCTCTTCTCTCTTTCTAGCAATACATTTTTTGAAGTCAAATCCATATCTAACCAAGTATGGAAGTTTCAAAGGTATCAGCTAATCATGACATTTCACGAAAGACCAGTTCTCCCACCACCTCTAATCATTTTCAGCCATATGACTATGATATTCCAACACCTCTGCTGTAGATGGCGGAAACATGAAAGCGACCCAGACGAGAGAGACTACGGATTAAGTAAGCCTTGAACAATTTACAGAGGGGAACTTTCTAATGCCTGTGGTCATATCTAGTGTTTGATGTGAATGGTGGCCGAGTCCAGCACTTAAATAAGCTTTTCAGTAGAGAACTGGTTTTAACTACAAAATTCTTACCTGAACCAGTTAGTTTCACCTTCATTCCTCAACTGTTAGTTCTCTTGAGACTACTAATGAAGCTCTGTTGTTCTTGGGGGGGGGGGGGGTTGTTTGTTTGGTTGTTTGGTTGTTTTTCCCTTTCAAAGCAAAAGGTTTTGTTTTATTGTTCTTAATGGTCTGTTCTTGCTGGAATTCTTCTTACAGTCCATCATGCTTCCAGGTCTTCAGTCTTATTGCTGAAATTGCAGAGGTAGCATTCCTATTTTTAAAGCAAACAGCACATACTTTCCCTCAACGTACTTTTTGCCTAGATGTGTAGATAAACTGAGAGATCGTGTGGAGTAATTATTTTGTAGACGTGTTCTCTCCTTGACACTGATTCAAACCAGACGAGTGGTGTCTCCAAACACTTTAATGAACTCCCATAAGCATGACTGAAAATCTGTCAGATTATTTTGAT
The DNA here is from genome assembly GCF_036417845.1 of Apteryx mantelli. Classification (NCBI taxonomy): domain Eukaryota; kingdom Metazoa; phylum Chordata; class Aves; order Apterygiformes; family Apterygidae; genus Apteryx; species Apteryx mantelli. Next base: position 26,178,344 of record NC_090020.1, on the reverse strand, counting down.
AATGCTTTCTCCCCTCTTCCCCATCTTGTTCTTTCCCCTCTCTCTTCCCAGCCTAACTAGCTCCCCCTCCTCTCCAAGTTTCTTTTTTGAAGTTACCCTAACTTGGTGCAGATCTGGAGGTAGATGGCTTTTAATACTGTCTCATGCCAAAGTATGAACCCTTCTCCGCATGCCTGCCACTGCACTGGCCACACTTGCATCTCCAGCACAATGACACAAAACCAGAAGGTGTCTTCAGCTCCCTCACCATATATACCAGAGGTAGGGAGCTTGGGAAGGTGCACCTCTGCCCATGCCACAGCCAGCCTCTCTAGGAGGAGGGAGCAGGAGACAGACTGTGCCACTGGAGATGCAAGTGCAACCAGACTGTCCTCTCAGCCCTCACCATGTCTGCCCCAGCCCCTGCTGCTTCCAGCAGACCTCAGCTCCTGCAACGTCAAAGAGACCCTCTGCACTCTCAGAGTCTTTTCCTGACAGCCTCCAAATTTATTATATGTGTATTAGGTTACAGGTGGGTTTTGGCCCCCACCATCTCTTCAGGTCCTGACCAGCAGCTGTGTTTAGTTCTCATGCAATCAGAAAGTATTCATGTTTGCACAGTGTTTGCCTGTTAAAGTGTTGCTGTCTCCAGAAGCATATATAATTGAAGCCACTAATTCAGTAATTAGATGCATCTGATTTCATATCAAAATGCCGGATAAACTTGAAGCCTGCTTGTGAAAGTTTAGTCCATGAATTCTGCTGTAAGAAGAGTGGAGCTAATTTCACATGTTCACAGTTAGCCAGGTTCACATTCTTTCCATTGTTTCTACAGAACTTTTCATAACTGAGGATGAACTGAAAAAAGTCCATGATTTTGAAGAGCAGTGCATAGAAGAATATTTTAGAGAAAAGGATGACAGATTCAACTCCTCAAATGATGAAAGAATCCGTGTAACTTCAGAAAGGTGCACATATTTTGTTTGCTCTATTTCATATGCAGATCTGGAAGTGTGTTTCTCTTGCCATTCTCCCTCTTTCTTTCTTCTTCTTGAGGAGAGAAATATTTGAGGTAATTTTTAATTAGCTTTAACTAAAAAGCAGAATGATAAAAGGTGGTGTATTTCTTTTCTCTTTTCCTTCCCTTCCTAAAACAAATGTTCCTCTAATTTTTGAATATTTGAACCATTTCAACTAGTTATAATAGAATCAAAAAAATAGTGATGTAAAACACAATGTCTTCTTTCATTTCAGTTTTTGAAAGCAGAACTTTAGGACATAAGTGATCAGAACAAAATGGGAGAGCAAATGGGAGTTTCTCAATGAAAACTACAGCTTTAGCACAGATCTGCTAGCCATTTAGATAAAGTAAGAGCATTGTTTCACACTGGCCTTGCTAGGTAAGACAGCTTCATTGAAAGCAGCAGGAGTCTTGCCATTCATTTCAAAGGAACTAGACAGTTCACCTACAAGAGAGAAATGCACAGACACAAAGGCAATATTATGTAAATTTACATAATGTTGCCAGTCTTCAAATACATCAGTCCTAAAACTCTTCAATCTGTTTATCTACTCAGGTTTTTATATGCTCTCATTATACAGCAGCTGAATATTGGAGTTAAATTTTGAGGATGGAGTTTCTCATTTGCTTCATGGCACTGTTATCAATAAACATTCTAGAGCAACACCCAAGTCAGCTATTTGTAATTACTCTAATAAACCACAATTACTCTAATAAACCAGTACACTGAATACTCCACTTTAACCTGAACGCATCTAAAAGAGGTCAGGAGAGTAGCCATAGTAATTGATTACACAGATGTAACACTCTCTTCTACTTATACGTAATCCTCCAGCACTGCCCCTGATGCAGCTCTGCCTAAAATATGTTTCCTGTAGACAAGGAAACATGCTTTTAATTTGGTTTTGAAATAAATCTTTCCCAGAGCGGGATTAGCAAAAATAATATCCTTTAATCATTTGAATTCCTGAAAATAGCACTCTCAAGAAACACCTATTTTAGGAAAGCGTATTAGAGGAGAGGTATGGTGTGGAATGGCCTCCTCATAAGGAACAGCCAAGTAACCTAGTTCTACTCAACCTGGAAGAGACAAATGAGGAGTGAAATGATAGAGGTCTGTATAATTATGAGTGCTTGGAGAGGGTGAGTAGAAATCAATTGTTTGCTGTTGCTCCCAGAACAAGAAATAGGGAGGAACAAATGAATCTAGTAGGAGCCCAGGTTCAAAATAAACAAAAGATGTGAATTGTTCATGTAAGTAGTGGAGCAGAGCAAATTCTTGAAATTTAATGAGTTCTAAAGAAAACCTAATGATGTCAGCTAAAAGTCTACACTGGTTCAAAGGGAGACTAGGCAAGCTTATGGAAGGAAGTCCAGTAAAGGCTACTAAATACATAGAAATTATATCCAGCCCATGAAGTTCCTGAGCTGAAAATGTTTGGAGACTGGAGAATACAAGGGGACAGAATTACATATGTTTCAGAGGAAGACAGTGGGCTACATGGATCTGTGGTCCAACTGAGTACAGTTTTTCTTGTGTTCTAGTAGTCCAGTGATCAGAGAACTAACTTAAAAATGGTAGCTGCAGATTCAAATCTCTATTCTGGCATAGCTTTCCTTTTGATGGACAAGAAAAGAAAGTCAGAGGTAGGTGTGAAGCCTCTATATGTAAGAAGAAAGCCAACTGGGACCTCCCCTCCATTAGGCAAGTTCTCTAAGTACTGAAAAATTTATATATACAAGTCTATCATTGCAGTCCTCCCTGGTCCTGTCTTGCATGAAAGGAGCCCCTCCCTGTGTTTTAAATCAATGACTGAAAGCATCTTACTCCAGAAGAGAGTTCATGATTATGAATCCTAAATGAAGACAAGCACCTGAGCCTCACGGAGAAGCTGTTCTTAAAGAACCTAATTTTCTTGGCCAATAGCTTAATGTGGAAACCAAACATGCCCCAGCTCTGTAAGAGTGGCCTAGGTACCAGTCTTATGGGGTACAGAGGCCACACTGAGACCCAAGCACACAAGAGTTGGACATTGCATTACTAAGACCTGCAGCAACAAAGTCCCAAGTGAACACAGTTCTTCAAATTGTAATAGCTCTTTTCTCCCCTTGCGAAACCAACTATAATGATCTACCACACAAGGCAAGTGCAAATATATTAAAGATTTGAGGTGCTCAGATGCTTGAGGAATTGGGGGTATCTAAGTTTCTTAAATAAAGCACATTTTAAGAACTGGATCCCCAAGTCTGATATTTTGTCTCCAATTATGGACCAGGAAATATCCCTCTGAGCATTCTTAATCTAAAACACCAAACTGATTCTTTTCCCTAACATTTGGAATATTCAGATATTTAAAATCTAAATTTGGCCTTTATAGTTTCTCTGTATAGATGTCTTTGTACCGTTAACAACATGTAAAGCGAAGAAAATTGAGAGGAGATGCAAGACTACACAGCTTCTGTTCCAATGTTGGGTCATCTGCGTGTAGTAATAGACCAAGCACAGTACCTACATTATAGCCATGACATCATCAGCCTAATTGTCTGCCCAATTAACTCAGCTTTACACGGTGTAAAATTGATCCGGAATGCCCTGGCAAGCAGAGTTTCCCCCCGTGCTGAAGATCTTCCACATGCAAGAAGATGAGGACACTGTTAGGACAGAGGAGAAAGGAGAAATGCTGAGACAAGGCTCCTGTGATGTCCCTGCACCTGGACAGCTCGCAGCCTTTCCTCTCCTCCATGCATCTTCTTAACTCACAAAAATGTTCTCACCTCTCAAATACCCCCTGAGTAGCTCCTACTTGCAGCTGGATTTATCAGCATGCCCTGAGGCCTACCTGGAGGAAGTACAGTTGCACACCAAAGGTGCAAAGTCCCAGTAAAACTGGAAGAGGGAACAGGGTGGCAGAAACTGACCAGGAGATGGGAGCCAAGTCTTGCCTTGAGGCTCAGCCTACAGGAGGCCACGAAGCAGGGAGGAACTCAGGAAAACAAAAGAACAGGAGATCCTGTTTCTTGCTGCACTGGGCGGGATGTAAACCAGTGTTAAGTTACGCACTCAAATGGCTCTGCTGGGTCAGGACCAGACTTGTCAGACTCACCTAAAACAAGTTGCAGTTTATACTCTCACCTTGGAATGGACTAACCTGACGTCATGTCTGTATTGGGGGGTCTGTATTGGTTCAGGAAACACCTTACCTCTCTTTTATGACAAAAAGTTCCTTTAACTTCATTAATCACAAAGACAAATCTTGGTGAATCTGCTAGAGACCATGGAGGAAAATGAAGTTGGACAACTTGACTTTACTACTGTAGATGAATCACAACAAATGCCTCCTGGAGAGCCTTCCTTTCTCAACTGTGAAATTTTCAGTGGCACATTTTGATCAAACTAGAGATATGCACAATATGATCAAAAATCACTACAAGATTTTTCTTAATCTTCCAGGAAGCCACTAAAACTGTCTCCTCTGCACGTATTTCTTCCCTATGGCCAAGTCTTGTCTCTTTCATAGCCAATGCAAAAAACTGCTGTTTTTTTCCAGAGGAAGCGGGGTCATATCCTAATAGAATTCAAAAAGCAGATAAGCTGGTCAAAGTAAATATTATGATGTCATCTTTGGTACAATATGGCCTCCATTACCATAGTACCTGAATACTTTACAGTCTTCAGTGCATTACCCTAACAGCAGCCACATGAATGAAGAAAGGCATAGCTATTATCCTGATTTTAGAGATGGGAAACTGAAGCACACAGAAAGAGGTGTGGGTTAGTACAAGGGCTGCTAGTGAGCCTACCAGATGAGGCCACACACGCAAAATGCAGTTAGGAAAGGTCTGTGAATCCTGCAGCGTCTCTGCGTCAGCGATGGTTGCTCCGAGTTTAGCAGCCTGACGGTGTAGGTGCGAACACAGTCAGGGCAACCTGAGGGCTTTAACCTGCAGAAACTAAAGCACCTGGGAAAACTGGCTGGCTGCTTAACCAGTGATGCCTCACCAAAAAATGTCAGGGAAAGTGCCAATAGCCTGTTACAGGCCAGGGAACTGCTCTCTACTTTTAATTTGAATAAAACCATTCTACAATCACTTACAGTGAGTAGTGTGAACACCCCTGTAAGTGACTTTAACTGTCTACAATCTTTGTAGCAGTTGAACAGGATTTTGAAGACCAAAATGATGCCTAAATAATGGCCATAAGTCCACAAAGGGACTTGGGCACCTAACTCTAGCAATCAGTTAAGAAGTCTGCTTCTGAAGAGTGCCTTACTTCCATGAAATCATTACTTCAATTAAATTATAGATAAATACACGTGCAAATGTTAGAAATAATTATAAACAAAATGAATGCCAGCAAAATACATCATCTCCCAAACCATAACTAAAAGGCTGATCACAGATAAAATAAAATCTTTGTCAGGTTCCCAGTTCTGAGCTAAATTTTTTTTCCTAGCTACTGAATACCATATTCAGACAGTCCATGTTTATGTTTTAGTAGTAGACATTTTTGAGCATTGGCAAAACACACTTGATGCACATTTTAGATGTAGCCTCCTCTTTTTTTTTTCTCATGCCCATCTGTTAGGATGGCTTCATGCCCTCTCCTATGTTAGATAAGAGTCTTGCTGTAAGAAAAGGCACAGGTGCAGTGAAGGCATCATACATGGATATTATTAGATTTGCCAAAAGGTTTTATTCTGTCTCTAATACACATGGGAAAAAAAAATCTAAAGTAAAACCTGGGCATTTTTATTTTGAACTAGTGCTTCAATTCAAGACTGTTCCTGAAGGAAACACAGCTCTAGCTGTCTATTCACTGAGTTCAAGTATAATCCAGCATTATGGGACTATAAGAATATTTCATTTATTAAAACATTCTAAGGATCAGCTTATGACTGGTTTTCTTCAGAACACATCCTCTTAATCCCACAGTGTTTGGCTGATGTAATTATATCATGTTTCTCGCAGGATTACTCTCAGAGCATGGTGCTGCTCTGTGTGATGAATGATTCCAGATTTGACCACCATATGAATATAAGAGAATATCATTAATTGAAAGAATAAGTATTTGTTAAAAAGATCTAAAGATGGACATATGTAATATATATTTTTAAAAGGCAGCTGAATTCAGCTAATCGCTTTGGGTTAGGAGAAGATCACCATCGCTTAAGCTTTCTTTTCATGAATAAAAATGACACAGTCAGGGCCCACTCAATGTAAACACATATATATACTTCTCAATCATCTATGTGCATCTATGGCTGACCTTGGTTTCTGAAGTCAGATTGCACTATCATAATCTTGTTGAATTTCTACATAAATTTGCCACTATATCAATGCAATTAAACTTGTGATTATTTCCTTAGGAGCCAACAGTCCACGTAGCACAGAAGCCTTTCTCTGGTTTGGCCAGTAATGCCATGGTCCTTACATCCTGTGTCTCTAGCAGGAGGTAGTAGAGCATATTCAAGGAAGCAGGACAAATATACAGAGGTGTACCACCAAGATATGACTCTAGGTTCTTCTTGTGCTGCATCAGTTTTCTTGTGTTCAGCAGAACTGCATGGACCTCACGTGAGTGCAGGGTGCACAACTTATACAGTCAGCTCTGCTCATACTCCACTAAGTCACTAAGATGCAGCCAAATGCAATAACTCAATCAGCTATGGCTGTAGTAAAAATATTTCAAGCAAGCAATCAAAAACCCAAGACTATCCTACTAGTTTCACAAAATGTTATAAATTAATTCCAGTTCTTGGGGTGACTGTTGCCTGGGTTAAAGGTTTTTGTTGGCGGAAACTGGAACCTTCACAAGTTAAATTCTGACTCTGTTAAAATCAGTGGAAAACACTTCCATTTACTGCAAAAGGACCAGGAAATAACTCAGATTGTTTGGTAACTCTGACAACCCTAAAATTATGAAGTTATATCTGTCATCATCATTGAAGAGTAGTTACAGAGGCTGGATGCTACACAGTTACAGAGGCACTCAATTATTAGCTGATAAATATTTCAGAAGTATAACACTTGATAAAATAACAATTTAGGCAACAGATAACATGAGGGAAATTTAACTGATTCCAGTGTAAACTGATCTCTGACTATGGAATTACATCCTGTGCTTGCAATAACATTAAGGTGTTTTTTGTGGGGAGGCTGGTAGAAAAGGTAGATTGGTGGTGAAATAATAATAAAAAGGGAAGAGTGAGATTCTTTGAAACTACAAGTTCATCTCTTAGCATTGATTACTTCATCATTCATCTACTTAAGTAATACAGTAATGACAGTAATCCAGATGCTGTTTTAGAGAAGACTTCAAATCCATACACTTGGTTTGCTGTGCTTGTGCTTTCAAAATTCAAAGGCTTCACTACAAGACATGTTTCGTAGGAACAGGAGACTTGCTCTAGGGACCGGCATAACATTCCTCACTCTCTTCTCCTGTGCAAATGGGTTGTTGCTGTTCTTCACCACAAGGTAGTCAGAGTTCAGTGTTTCAGGGGATAAAATTCTGTAAATTACAATGCATTAATGCTGCCCCGTACTCATTTTTTGCCTAAACTCTGACTTCCTTTTGGATGGGTAGGAAAGTTAACGGTGTTGGCAGTTTCAGGCTGTATGTCCTGTTGGAAATTCAACTAGCGGTAGTAGAATATATTTACCTCATCAGAAATTCTAGCTATGATTGACAGGGTGCTTATTAATATTTGAGTAGAAATTTCACTAATAGTCAGAGAATAAAAGATTTGTGAAAAGTGTGGAAATCTCGCTGTTTGGTATTTGTCACTTCTCTGTTCATTTTTCAGGGTCTACAGGAATGGAGAAAAACAAAAGTGTAAACCTAAAAATATGACATATGTATTTGAGATAACTACTTAAAACTGTTGCTTTTAGTACCTCTTTGACAGACTCTGGAGGTCCCTGGTCTGCACTAGAGGCTGCTACTGGGGAAAGTAATTATGGGAGATCATTTCACAAGTGCTAAAGGCAATTTCCCTCTGTGAGAGGACTCCAAGTGAGTCCTTCAATGGAAAAGTTTTAGAACCCAGCAAAGTAAAATGTTTGAAAGCCACTGGCATAAATTAGTACACAATTCACCATACTATTGAAAACATTTTAAAATGAGATAAATCAATGTCGTATGCAGTTATTTTGAAGTTTAAGTGAGTAAATAATTGAGTAATCACACACTCAATTATTAGCTATAAATACTTTAACTTTTTTATTTAAATAATATGTTAAGTAGATAAATAACTTTAAAATCCACCATTTCAGTCTCTGAACCACTAATATAAACTACACAAAGTACAAACACGGTATCAGAACAATCTTAGTATGTGTACACTCTTGTGCACTGTATTTGATTTGATTGGTGTTCTCTCCTCTATAATTTTCACACATACTTCACCTGATATTACTTACATTCAGTATAATAACAGATAAAAAAAAATCTATGTATCTGAGATAAAAATAAATCTGGGAATGAGACTGTTTCCTTAGGTATGCACAATACTAGCTGGTGCAAATTTGTGGGAAAGAGTGGAAAAAAAGTATAGCATGTTACCCACTTGCTATGGCATTTTACCCACTTTCACGCCTTCATTTAATTCTGGAATTAACCATAGTAATTTGGTCTGTGGCACAACTGAGAGCAATGTGCAGTCATGTGTGCTCTAAGTTTTATTCATTTGTAACAGTCTAAACAGAAGTTTTGGCAGCAGAAAGGTAGCAAATCATTGAAACACTTCCCTACTGTTCTGTCTCTTGTGTAGCACACACCCAAAATCCCCTCTATTTTACAAGTAACAAGCAACAGACACTGCTCATTTACAAGTAGTATCATTTGACTGCTGAACCTCCCTTAGCAGTGTTTGAAGTAAGTGAGATGGTATAGATTGGCTTTGAATTTTAAGACCTCTCTGTTCCCATTTGTTTTGGTGAGCTGTTATTTGGACACCACTGCTATGTAGAAATGAACCAATTTAATTCTTCCCTTTTTTAAGGGTAGAGAACATGGCCATGCGACTGGAGGAAGTAAATGAGCGTGAGCACTGCATGAAGGCATCTCTCCAGACTGTCGACATCAGGCTTGCTCAGCTGGAGGATATGATAGGAAGAATGGCGACGGCCTTGGAAAAACTGACTGGTATAGAGAGAGGTGAGACAACCAAGATACGATCCAGGACCTCCTCTGACTGTACTGATACCGCCTACATTGTAAGGCAGAGTAGCTTCAATAGTCAGGAAGGAAACACTTACAAGCTTCAGGAGAGCATAGATCCCACAGGAGAGGAGTCTATGTCCCCAACGTCACCTACGATCACACCCCGCATGCGAAGCCACTCTTTCTATGCAACAAATATGAAGGAGAAGTGTGGGCTGGAAAAGCTTGAAAGCATTTTTAAGGAAAGATCTACAAGTCTGCACCGTGCTAGCAGCTCCCACTCCATAGCAAAAGAAGCAAAGGTTCCTTTAGCCCCTACCAGCACTTTGTCAATTGCCCCAGACTCCAGAAGGCCTTCATCTTGTATAGACATCTACGTTTCTGCCATGGATGAGATGCAGTCTGAAATAGAGCCCCTCGACAGCTCAATAAACATTCTTGGTACTGGAGATGTGGCTCTACAGGCTCACATAGCCTCTTCCATTTTAGCTAACAGTGCATACATTAGCAGTACACCAGGTGAAAGAATTTCCGGCAGGAGTCTTGATTATGAGGAAACCTCTGGAATAGAAACAAGAGCATTTTCTTCAGACTATTCACAAATCACAGACTGCCAAATCCCCTGGGATTCAGACCCTCCCCTGTATCACACCTTAGAGCGATCTAAAAGTAGTCGTTATCTGGCTACAACTCCATTTATTCTGGAGGAAACACCAATCGTGAAATCTCACAGTTTTATGTTCTCTCCATCTCGAAGCTACTTCAGCAGCCTTGGCGTCCCAGTCAAAACAGCAGAGTACACAAGTATTACAGACTGCATAGACACGAGATGTGTGAGTGCTCCCCAGACCATCGCTGAGAGGGCCAGTTTCCCTGGAAGTCTTGGAGGCAAGGTGGAGGACTTGGGATGCTGCCACCCAGAGAGAGAAGCAGAACTAAGCCACCCAAGCACTGATCATGAGGACATCGAGGCTAAAGACAAGAAGGGGACCCCTTTATCTCCTCAAGACGGCAATGCTGCAAGAACTCTGACCAACAGCATCCCACTTCCAAAAATAGAGCGGGCCAACAGCTACTCTGCGGAGGAGTCCAACATGTTGTATGCACAACACACACGGAAAAGTTACTCTATCAGTGACAAACTTGACAGACAGAGAAATGCAACGGGCCTGCGAAACCCCTTCCAGAGGAATAAGTCCTCGAGGCTGGAGAGCAGAGGGGACAACCTGTCTATGAGGAGACTGTCGAGAACAGGAGCTTTCCGCAGCTTTGAGAGCAAGCACAGCTAGGCCTAGACAAAGCTCACAGGCAGTCTAAGGGTCATCTGCTCTCCAGTCCATTTTCCTTAGAAGAATTAAATAACCTCACATCATCACATGTGAACTCCAGTTGGCGTTAGCCACCAGTCAAGGGAGCACATTGTCAGTCTCAGTATCACCCACTGAGTTACTGCATCTTGACCCAGTTGACATTTGCACTTAAGGAAAAAGAGAGGGAGGAAAGCTTTATAAAGACTTCGGTAAACAACAGGAACAACAACCCCTCCTTATGAAATCACAAGTAATAAATGAGTAGATTCAGAAATCTGTCTTTTACTAGAAGGCACCATAAGAGGTTTGATGATGATTCACAAGTTTTTAGGACCCAGGAATTAACTAGCAAAAAGAGATATACAAATGAGATATTCTAAACTTCAATCCTGACTTCTTTTTCATCTGTTTCACCATTGTGATGACTGATGAAAAGCATTTGTTATTTCTGTAGAAACCGGCAGCAAGCAGACTTAAACTCTGCCAGATCCCTCACATCCCTGCACTTGTGAAACTGAAGAAAGATGAACAAGATAACAACCGTAGAGTTCACTTATCTCTTTTTGTATTAACTTCTAGTGCCACAAAAAGGTTATATTTTCAAGAGCAGAAAGGGAAATGAAATGCCTTTTGTACTGCAATTTAAATGGAGGAAGAATTTATGTTAAAATATCAGGTGATTTCCTGTATAAATCAGGCATTCTAGATTCTAGCACAGCTGAGCAAGCTCAGGATGAATGTAATTAAGCGGAATAGTATATATTTATTTTTTTACCACATTTGTCATCGATATGTTGTCTCACTAAATCAAAGAATGTGATGGAACAGTAAGAATAATATGCTGCTAGGGTGATCAGAGCAGGGCACAGCAATATCATCAGGTTCTCACTGCTCTGTTTAATTGCTTATACAAACTGTGGAAGTTTATCCACTAAGTTGCTACCAGGTTCTTCTTGCTGTTCCATTTGAGCTGCCAATTTTTCACATCATTCCCTCACCCAAAAACATACACCTTTTTTTTTTTAATGTGAACGTGGCTGTATTTGAGCATTTCAAAGTAGACAAGGTTCATCATGAGGTCTGAATTCAGAATAACACCATTAGACTTAAGTTGCTTAAGGGAAAATGTTCTTGGCAGAGCACTGGAAAACATAAAAAAATATATATGCTTTTAAGGTGAGTTGAAGAACCAAATTGAAACTCTAGGTGTCTGTTAAAAGCAAAAGCCATCAGTTGCAAGTATGCTTCCACTGTACAGCAACATATCACACAACATGCATTTTAGTAGGAGAAAATATATCTGACTTGTAGTGTAATTATAGGGTTTTGGTTGAAGCTGGTAGTATCTCCACTGACTTTACCTACATTCCAGGTGCAAAACTCAGTCCACAGTGTCAACAGGAGTTTCAAACTTCTCATGAAAAGATATCACAGTGGCCAGAGGAGCAAGAGGATACAGAAGATAAGGAAAAGCTAGAGAAGCATAAATAGCATTTGGATCACAATTTCACATCATTTGTGAGGGGAAAACTTAAGCTTGAAAAGAGTTGAAGCTAGTGCTTTTAAAAATTAAAACATCTCTAAAATGACCAACAGCTATGCAGAGCCAGGTCCTTTTTGTTTTTAAATATAAGCACATGCAACTGGGGTACATCCCATTTATTATCTTCCAGATCCCTAAGGCAGCTTTTAAAATAGAGGCTGACACTTTCTCACTAGGATCTCACCTTGGGAGACTCTAAGTACTATATGACAGTTAATTCTAAAGGGCAACAAATCTCCACATAAAAATAATCGTCTGCCTCAAGACAAGGGGCAAAGAAAGTAAAAACCCTCTAGAGGCCGACTCCCTTTTTTGGAAAGTTCATGAAATAAAGAAATGCAACATGGTGACATTAAACACAATATGCTTCATACTTCCTGCACCAACGTGTTCCTTTATTTATTTTGTTTAATCAGGCTTTCAATGAGTTAAACTCCATCCAGACACTGTGTTTATGCAATTGCCTTGCAGTACATGTGCAGCTTTCCGGTCGCATGGTGACACTGAGAAAGGTCAGAAACTGTCCCCTTTCTGTGCATTATGAAGCTTGCTTGTGACAGGCCGATTGCTGAACAAAAGCATAAAGCCCAGGGACAAAGGAACTTGTGTTTAACAATCTGCTTCAAATGTGCCAACTTTTGTTAGCAGCCTTTTCCTAAGGCTTCTCCAAATCTATCTTTCCTTAGTGGGTTCAGGGGGATTTTGTTTTGTTTTCTTTGTTACTTTTATGAATGTCTCCTCAAACTGTCCGTGGACTCTTCCACCCCCATTGTATTATTGGCCTATCCTAGAGGAATTTCACATTCGTTAGAAATCCCACAACAGTGATTAGTGGGTTAGTTCAAGGTGCAGGGCTCTCCTCTGGGGTAGGTTTCATTGCTTAGTTTGTCAGAGTAAAGGAATTTGCCAAACCCAGAAGCTGTATAAAAGTTTTGGATACAGCACTTTAGTGATCTGGAGCACACATTCCAGGTAAAATGGAACAGGACACTTTACCTCTTAAAATTTGCCATTATATATAAAATGTAAATTCAGATGTTAAAAGTATGATTGCAAGATGTCAGACCACTACTTTTCCTGAATGCTTCCCATTTATTCTGAAATATGGTGTCTATAGAATATATTATGATGGATGTTAGATTATTTTATCTTCACCTGGTTTTTTACATATATTATCAAACTGTCCCTTTTTGAAACGGATGGCAAAACACCCATTATGTGCAATGGGATCAGATTTCCCACTCACAGTACTATTATGACCTTTTAGTGAGAGTAAAAGTCTTATCATCCATCATTGTGTAACTATAGCATGTGCCATATGACATATTCTGTATCAAACAATAGCTTATGAAATATATATATATATTCACATATATACATATCTCCCATGTATAATCCAGTATGGTTGTGACATGTGATGATATTAGTGAATGTTACAGGACAGTTCTAACATCACATTATTAAGTCATATTTGTAAATCTGTAACATTCAATAAAATAGCACGTGTTGCATCAAGCATTAAGTTCCACTTTCCATTATACATATGGAATATGCATTTCTGGTCACAGTGCGTAAGTTCTGTGTGATTCACTCATTCCTCTGTACAGTTCCACTATAAATGTCTGTATGAGCTGATGTATAAATCTCTAATGAGCCACTGTGGGCTGTGACAGGTGAGTTGTGGTAGTGTGAAAGATGAACTGGCATGTTATGCAAAAGATTAGAAGATAAATGAACTTTAAATAATATTTTGAAATTCAACTGAACTTAGCTGTTTGTTTACATATGCTGGCCGACTGAGGAAGCAGTGTACAGTATTTTATAAATATTTTCCTATAGTAATCCGTTCTGTTGTTTCCAGTTTAAGTGATGCTATTCTAAAGTTGGGTATACACGTGTCCTAGGTATTGGATTATAGCACATTATTCTTTCACAATAACCATGTGATATGACTGAGGTAGTTTCTCTTCCTTACAGTCCAATCTTTTTTTGTGTCAATGAAAATGCATGCATTGTTCCATGAATTTCTTTGGACTACTATGAGACTTAACATTTTACTGTTGCCTGCCTGTAAAGATGAATCCAGTTAGGAATGAATTCAAGCTTTTGGATGTTTACATTATTTTCCATGATGTTTGATCTTTAAGCAAAGGAAGCTGATTTTTTTATTATTTTTAAATGACAATTGTATTTTATGAAATTGAGACATTTAATACAAAATGAGAACCTACAGCAGTTCTAAGACATTTGGCTCTCTCTTTTTTGGAAAAGATAAGGTGCTACATTACTGTTCTTAGCACAAGTGCCAGTTAACCAATGGCAGTGAGAAGTTAATTTCAAATTATAACGAACACTGAAAATGTCCAATCATGCACATAGGGAAATCACTCTGGGTTCCAGATATAGGTTGCTTTTATTTTTTCTTTTTCCATTTATAGATTTCTGGTGAAAACGGATTTGCTTTTTTGGTGGAACAGATACCCTTTGTCAGGGGATAGATATCTTAGTTAGGTATATTTTTTGTAAGAGAAGAAAATGATTTGTTTCCTAGAAACTGTCAGCACATGGAAAATGCAGCTTCGCAAATAATTGCTCAAAAAGACTGCTGTTTGCAGCACAAGGCCTTAGTCCAATGACTGCAGTTAGAGCAAACAAATATCTCTGTCCAGAAAGCAAAAGTTATCAAAGGTATTAGTTTGGAGTGAGCCAGTGAAACAAAATTCTCTCTAAACTCATGGTGCAAATTTTAAAAACAAGAATAAAGGTCTTGTTATGTTGCTCAGGTTACATACTTAAGAGGATTCAGTAATCACATGTGGGGAAAATGTAAACTTCTCCTTCCCTAGATTCTAGGGATTTCGAGGATTTCCCTAGAAGTACTTAAGCAGTTGTGATGTCTCTCCCCTGCTTAAATATAATAAAACGTTTGCATTTTTGCACAAACAAGCATATCAGTCTCAACAAAGACTACATGCTCAGTTTTGTTAAAAGATCAAGTACAGATCATCTTTTTCAAAAGAAATGGGAACACTTCCTAGCATGAGTTTTCCCTTATCCACCTCACGTAAGAGGACAGTCCAAACCAGACAAAAGCAAAGGGTCTGTGCTGGAGTATCTGCTTACCTAAGGAAACCCTTCAGTCCTCTAAATCAGATCCACTTGCCTTGCGACACTTATGCATAAAAGCACCAGTGTTGAATTTGAAGAGACTGAGTTTCTGCACACCCATGAAAGTTATGCTGCTTTACAGCTGGTCACAGGGGAATGCAAAAGGTCACATCCACTTTACCTCGCCGAGGCTGACCACAACTAGGATCTCACTGATGCTGGTGCAAATCTGCAGAAAACCCCTTGATTTCAATAGAGTTACTCTGATTTTTATCAGGGGACTGATTTACTCTGCATTTCTAGCTCTATATTACTTTGAGTCATGATGCAGATTATCCTAAATCATCATCAAGTGGGCGGACTAATGACTGAGCCATTGAGCCAGACTGGTTGTGAAACAGTCTCTGACCTTTTAATTTTTGCCTTATGAGATTCCTTTTTCAGATCTATCATAGAGCCACAGAGTACTTATTTCAAAAAGCTATTAGGAAAAAATGTTTGATTATGAAAGTGCTGCTGTTTCTGCTGCAGGGAAGTGATAACTCTTGTTTATTTTAGTATTTGGTAGGTAGGGGGAGGGGACAGAAGTGGGAATTGTCTGTGAAATACAATGTTATGCCTGCACAAGAGTAAATTGTGTTAAAGTTATATACTTCTTCCACCACTGCAGTTGTTGTACATGAGGAGAGTCTACATGCTGCTACTGCTGTCTGGAACAGTGTTTGCGATATACTGTACTAATAGCTATTTAATGGTTTATTATTTGGGTTATCATTTGTAAGCATACAACAATCATTTATAAAGGGAGAAAAACAATTAAAATGTCATTTTAAACAAATTCCTACATCTATGAAGGTTTTCAAGTTTGATTTGTCTAAATGCATATCACTAGGGAAAATGGTCCTTTCCAAAGGTCTACTGGATTCACAATGCACTTTTAGACTGTGTTTAGATATGTAATAAAAAGCAGAAGTTGCAATTGCTACTGTAGAACTTTCTGAAATTTCTGTAACAATTGTTTTGCAATAAAAAAAGATGTAGTTCAAAACATCTGTACTGTTTACTGGTGCATTTATTTACGGTTATTTGCTTTCAAAGCAATAAACGATGCAATTGCAGCTGCTTTACTCTAGGATCTCTTACTGCTTTAGTTTTAACAAAACAGCTTTAAAAAAAAAAAAAAAGGGTTCCCACTCTTCCAGCATCTTATCAATGCACTAATAAAATATCCAATTATTATGTTAGGTACATACCTTCCAGATGCTCAAGCACAGCACCTTCTCTCCAAACTTTATTGCAGCATGCTTGGCCCTGCAGCCAGTGTTGGTACAAACTATTATCCCATATTACTGCGCTGAAGCTTTGAACAGTCTTAAGTAATTTCCACCTCAGATCTGGTGTCATTCCAGTATCCTTTCTTCTGGCCAATATCAGGCCCCTGTCCGAACCAAGACAGACATACTTTGTGCTGTGTTTATTTAAGAGGGTTTGTTTCTTTTACCTACAGCTATCACTTCAGCAGGCAGGGAGACCTGAGCATTGATTGCAGATCCTCTCCCAGTTATTCACCCATATACTCAGAGAAACACTGTCATTTGTATGGCATTCTTCCCAGACTGGTGGTATTAGAGGCTCTTGTACCTTAAGAAGTTCTTACCGTTTTTAAACGGTTTATTAAAACAAATGCCACCAACTAATGCACTAATACCTATGACCTTCTCTGACCTAGTATCTCACATTCCTCAAGGAAGGAGCCATTGTCTCTCTCTTCATGCTGCTCTAATAATGACCAGCTCTGAAACGTTCTCACAAAAACACCAAAAAAAGACACTTACACATTAAGTCAAGGTCAGGATCTGCTCCCTCTGCAAATACGTCTTCACTGAGATAATAGATTGTTTAGCTAAATGCAAAAGAAACACAGGAAGCAAATGTCCCATTGAATGAAAAAGGTATCAGCTCAACAGCTCTGCATAGATTAGTCACACTTCAGGAGAGGAATGGCTCGGAGAGGTGTTCTGTATTTCAAATTTCTGAGAAGGAAATGATAAATTCTCTAATCAGATTTTATCTAATCCCTTCTCAGGAACTGCCGTTCAGCGAAGACTATGGGAGCTTTGAAGCTTTAAAAAAAAAAAAAAAAAAATCTGTGCTAGACAGTATTCATTATGTTTCTTTCCAGGTATCATTATATATCTATTCCCCCTAGGATTTTTCATGCTAACATATTTCACCTAATTCTCATGCAATTAATAAACAATGGAACAAGCAACATCACCAGCCTTGATTTTCATTCCCATAATTTGCAGCCTTGTAACCTTGATGCCAGTGGTCTAGTCTGTTTTGCTCTCATTAACACAGAATGGCAAAGACCTCCATTTGGATTAGACCATGACAGTAGCCCCTGATTCATTATCCTCATGACTGAATACAGCAAGAACTTACAGTTACAGAAATACTTCCACATGCTCACTGTCCTTACATGTCTAACTTTTTCATGCTGTTTATATTTCTGGCACAAACAAAAAATTATACTACTCTAAAAATTCCATGATTTTGAAATTTTCAGATAACTGATTGTGGGCATAAATATTGTACATTTGGATTATACATTTAGGAAGCAATAATAACAAGCAGTATCTGAAAGCAGGTTACTGAAGTGTGTCTATAAGAAATAACAATAACACTCAATGAACAGCTACAGAAATACCACTGCAGGTGATACAATCAACTGTTATATAGAGCTATGGGTGGAAAAGGAGTAGCTATGAGAGTAACCACTTCGGTTAGTCTGGATTTCAGAACAAGAAGTTTGACAGTTATTGAGATGGTCAGCACAAGACTGATAAGCACCTACCACCTTATCACACACAAATTCTAGTTACACCTTTCCTTGCTTAAACACATAGTCAAATTTTAAACAGCCATATGTACACCACTGAGGCAGCCTGTGGAGGGGAAAGAATTATCTTCACAAAATATATCAATGTGTTTTGTTCAAAGTGTGCAAGTCTAGAATTTTTTTAACCAGCCTGGAAAAACCCACATCAAAATTCCAAGGATATTACAGAAAAAAGTAAACAAATAATCTTTTTTTTTTCTTTTATCTAAAAGCTCACAAAAATTCAACTGCCAATGTAGCATTTCACTACTTTGTAATGAAAACTTAGAACTAAAAGTGCATCTTTTACTGAAATTTTCAGAAGCTTTGATTTTTAGCAAAAGTTGAATTTTAAAAAAATTGCAGCAAAACTGAAAATTACTTTTTTCAAAGGAGTCATTAAAAAAAATTAGTCACAAACATTAATTCAAACCGACTAGCTGCTAAACTATAGTAACTGCACTGTAATTCAACAAGGTGCAAAGGGGGAAAAGTAGTCCAGCTAAGAAAAATATGAAGAATCTATTCTAAAATTCACATCAGTCTTACGCTATGTGGCTCAATCCGACTTCCCTCCCACAGTGGATGCTCAAGGAACTATACAATAGCTCTGAAATCAGCAATAGGAGCTTTTAATGACTAACCCATTTCTACCGTGCTATCTGTTTTACTAATACCATAGTGTGTTCCTCAGAGAATCATAACTTAGACATATGATTTACAGCAGCGACGATTAATCTGGGTTTGTTATTGAATAAGTAGTCCCCATCTCAGTGGGGCTGTTGAGTGTTTTTTGATGAATATCTGAAAGGACAGTCTGTCTCTTTGCTCCAGTCTTATCTTGCTGCCCTGCTGGAAGAACGGGCCAAAGATTCAGGGAACGTGACCTGTTCCCCAGTTCCCCGGAAGATCATTTTCTCCCTGAAGCATTTTGACTTTCTAACCAGCATAGCTTGCTGCCACCTCCACCCCTGTTCAGCTATGGCAGAGAGGAGCTGCAGCTGCCCCAGGAAGTGCACTGCAATGCAGGGACATTTTCTTTCCATTTTCCCCACTGTGCAGAGGTGTAGCTAGAGTCTACGCTACCACTGGAGTCCTTTAAACATTTATCCGAAACCTTTATATACTTATCTGGATTGGCAATAGGTCTAGAAAATGAACTAAGCCTACTTTAGTCCAATCACAATCTCTTCTAAAATGCTTGGGTGTTTTCAGGCAATAAGGTACTGTGGGCATTTATGGGAAAAGAGGATCTCCTTAACAGCTGCTGATCCTGGTTGCTGACTGCTGATGGTGATAATTTCCAGCCATCTGAGAGGATGCAGGAAATAGCACCTTGCAGCCCCTCAGCCCTTCTCAAGTGGGCCCTAGTTTGGCCACACTGAGCTGGCCTTACACTAGCCCTGCATGATGCGCACGCCAGCCTGCCCGCACCGCATCAGAATGCGGGCACGCTACGCACAGGGCACCTTGGGGACAGAGGTGGCCGCCAGTGCTACTAAATTCAACACCCAGCTGGCAGAAAAGAGGAAATAGCAGCAGCAGACAGAGGGACGGAAACAAGGACTGGGACCCAGTGAGATATGGATTACCACCAATTTTCTCAAGAGAGGCTTGGCTGTAAGATTGGGAGCTGATGCGTTATCTGTGACCCACATCCTCTCCTGGTCTTTCCCTCTCAAGGTGTTGTGGAACTATGTCAATACATAGGCTGTAACATAGAGGTCTAGTCCAGATAACTCTAAATAATAAATAACTGTAAATAATACATTGCAGTCCGAGATAATGACATAGGTAGGACTGCAAAAGAATGAGTGTTATAGGCTTACAAATCCCATGGTAAAAGGAAGAGAAAAAAAGCAAATGCAGATGTATTTACAGCCACAGGCAGGAGAGGTTTTAGTCCATGTTGGACTATTCCAAGTCAAACAAGCACTGGAGCACAAAGCTGAGCCCCGAGTCTCCCCCCTCAGAAACCAATGTGCTCTACTTCTGTCTCTAAAACCATAATTTTTTCTCCTCCCTCTTCCAAATGCTTAAATATTGCACAGGAGGAGCTTCAAGACAGATTCACAGCCACCTTCTCTGTGGCTGCTTACTCAGCTGCTCATTCTCACAGTGTATTGGTTAGGGATTCATCTGGAAGGTTAGAGAGGTAGTTTTCCAACCTTTTCAAGCAGCCTGAATATATTATTTTGAGTTTCACACTCCATTCTCAGCCAGGGATGATGTAGATTCAACTCCAGGAAGTCTACCTAGGTGTTTATGTCTTGCAGGCAAGGCAAAGCAGATAAGCAACTAATTTATGGATCAAAATGTGAGGCAGGTACCAAAGGTTCAGCTCTGCTGAGAAGTTAGTTCTGAGTGCAGCAAGAAGTTAGGCATGCATTTTTAAAGTTTAGAAGAAGTGGCACAAAACAATTGTACATTAAAAATATATTAATCAAGGCTGCTAACATGAAGAGTTATAGCACTATTGAAACTTGGCACTGCAATTTCTTTTTTACATAAATCTTTTCCAGAATGTGTACTACAATACAATACAAAAAAATACACAATGTGCATTATTTGTCAAAATTGCTTTGATGATTCTTTCATGAGGAAGAAAGGACTAAGACCTTGCTTTGCCTCTACTACTACTATGGAGAGATTTAATAACTGATCCTTTCTGTTTTGGTTATCTAAATAATCAAATGCTATATCTTCACATAGAAGATATATAATAGAAAATCTGATCTAACATAATGGAGGCATAGCACTTGTTCTTTGCATTGGGTGCCTAAATGCAGATGCAAACTAGCAACACAGTTGTCATGGAGAAGGTTGGGCTTACACAGTGCCATGTAAGTTCCAGTTCCCATACCCTCTGTGTCTTTGGGGCTTCCCACCTTTAAAGATATATTCAGAGTTGATTGCTATGCCTCCAAAGTATGATATTAAGGAGAGGATTGCCTGAAGTGTTGGCTTTGTATGAAGTAATCAGAACTTCTCTCTCATATTGAATAGATCCTAGAATCCTAGCCATAATTTTGGTTACGTGGTACATCAAGTACTGATGTCTGTGAATCTAGTTAAGTTCTTAATTTAAGAGGGATGTGTTGGTTAGTTCTCCCTGTTTCTAAATTTATTTATGCTGGAAGCCAGAGGCATTCCAAAGGGGTATGGGAAAACTCATGCTCCTCATAATAAAGCAATGACCTTCAAAGTATTTCAGACTTTTTCCCATTAGTTTTTGTCCTCACCCCAGACCTCGGTCACCCCAGGAAAGACAAGCCCCTGCCTTCAGAGCAGTAACGCTCAGGCCACACTTTGCATTGTAGGCTCTGCCTTAGCAGAAGCTGCTGCCGTGGTGCCCGTGCCCTGCACCCATCACATTGCTCTCGCATTACACACAGTCGCACAGGTTTCATGATGTGATGTCATTTTTGTCTGCGTTGCCACTGGATGTCACTGTTTCCTCTCTGAGAGATAGCCACACAGACACATTTCTGTGGCTCTACAAAATGGATTTGGGGTCCTTAAGGACAAACAGGGAACAGGCTTGCCCCAGGACTGTGGGCTGAAGCAGCCCTTTTGGCAAGAACAGGTGATGCAGGAACAGCTGGGGGCAAGCCCAGGTATAACAGAGGTAATACTGCAGCCCAGCGATTTCTCACCGGACCGCAGTGCACCTTGCTTGAGTTATACTAGCAGTGCGGATTACAAACACTGGCAGCCACAAGCGGAAAGTCTTCTGAAATAAATTCCTGGCACTCTACAGTAGATAGAGCCAGCTCTGTGTAAAGCAAGAGGTTTTAAAAGAAAGTGTGGAGTGCTTGATCTATTTGCATTATCCATGTTCACTACAATTTTTTTAAATTCCAGATGAAAAGAACTGCATAAATAACTTAACTCCTTACCTGCAAAGTATCTTCAACATGAAACTTGATTATATGTGAGGACAGTAACATTATTTCTTATAAAGGAAAATGTCAGGCAACCCTAGCCATGTTTTAATTGTTCACAACTTTGCTAAATATTGTAATCTTCAAGGGTGACATTTTCTAGGCTGATTCCTGGTTGCAAGTAAATGCAATCAGGAAAATAAATGAAAGTTTCATTCATGTTAAAAAAGCAAAGGAAAAACATTTTTGAATTTTGCATGTATGCACTAAAATCAGTGCACAGCAATGGTTTAGATAAACCCACGCAGCTCAAACCCATGGAGACTCAATACACATGGAGGACTGATGAGGACTGGTTTATACCTGCAGCACTGGGATGCTGTAGGTCATTTTCAGTCCAGCCATCAACAGTGGAAACAGGAGGTTTCTCTCCCCCATCCTTTATTAAATTACCTCCATGGTAGTAGTCTGTGTGGTAGATACACAGGTTTCCACCTTGCCAGCGAATCCCCCTGACAGACGGCTGCAGTTGAGCATTCAAAGTTTGGAAGCGCTAGACTTGTAGTGGTGCAACCTTGCTTTGCTGCTCTACGATGTGTGACACAAACATTTCAGATAATCATAAACCACTTGTGCCACAAAAACTTCACACAGCAAGGGCCTGCTCTGGCTGTGAACTGGGCCTGGGCATGGAAAGCCTGAAAAGTGAAAGACTGTCTGTATGAAGCCAATTCATTTTGTTGAGGGATTTTTGCAAATTTAGTGAGACAGGGAGCAGCAGAAAGAGCAGTGTTGTGGTGAGCTTGCCCTTGGCAACTGACTTCTCTCCCGGGCTGTGGCACACAGTCCTTGGGGGTTGTTAATCAGAAAACAAGGTCCCTGAAGAACTTCAAGGTGATGTGATATTTGGGTACAATCCCTACTCTGAGCCCCTTCAACAGGCAAATCCCTCAGTCCCACCTTTCCCCCAGAGCAGTTAATCACTTGCCCAACAATAAAGTATCCTTGGGCAAGCCACCCTCTGCCAGGAGGCTGTTTGAAGCTGTTCGTTGAGCCACAGTGCCCCAAAATCCAAAGTGAAGAGATGTTAAGGCATTCCCCTGGCACAAGGTGAAAAGACTCAGACAGAGAAAAGATTGTAGAATGTGGGAAATCTTTTGAAGTCCGAGTGCTTTTTATATACCGTATAATAGGAGAGGACACCAATGTCATAACCAGCTGTTTCTCCTGCTCCCTGTTTTATTAGGCGTGTTCTGAGTTGGCCTATTTTAAGCCCCCTGGGCTTGGAAAGCAAAAGAAAAAGGCAGAGGGGGGAAAACCTGTTTAATGATTTCTAAAGGGATTTCATACATCAGCTAAGCCCCCAGCTGTTTGGCAAAACCATGCTTAGAAAGTACTGGGTATGTCTCCCCAAAGGGACTTTGGGAATATACATGCACTTAGGAACTTTAGGCACTTACTGCAATAGGCAACAGCTGAGCAGACTTATGAATCTAAATTTGGTGTGTAGGTGTTTAAAATGGCCATGATATTATGTTGTTTTGAACATCCAGTGCTAAATTGCCTTGTCCTTCAGTTCCACATCTGTCAATGTAAGCGTTATACATGGAAAAACACTGAAGACTGTGAAAACATTATAGATTTTAATCCTGCACTGTGGCAATGTCACCCCTTCAATTGGTTTATTAATCTGAAGTTTAGGAGGAGGGGTATCCTGCTACCTTCTTTCTACTCATGTCTCTTCAACGCAGTGCAAAAGCTGAACCATAGGAAAACCTGACTATAACATTCACCCAAACATTTCCCGAACAGGGAGCACCTGAGCTATCACAAGGCTCCCACGTTGACTTCTCTCAAGGCTCTGATCAGCATGGGACCACCTATGCTACACCAGCCTCTGTGAGCCATGGCACAGGCTGCACAAGAGGTTGTGGAATCTCCATCCTTGGAGATATTCAAAAGCCGTCTGGACACGGTCCTGGGCAGCCTGCTCTAGCTGACCCTGTTTGAGCAGGGGGGATTGAACCAGATGATAAGCCCCTGCCAATCCCAACTATTTTGTGAGTCTGTGATTCTCCATCCAGAAAGAAAGGACTATCCAGGATTGTAAAGAAATCCTAGCGATCCCTGGCTGCCACAACCGTCCATCTGAAACCTTTGCAGACAGATCTAAGTCCAACTCACACCATTTTACAGCAGGGGTCTGGAGAGCCTAAAACATGCTGGTTCCTTTGCTTCGCGCTCCAAGGTTGCCTCAAATGTAAATTAATCAAAGCAGAGAATCAGGATGCAACTTCCAAAGCTCCTCTAGTCACTCCTCTCTATCACTCGTATCTTTCTTCTTTTGCAATTGCAGTATTAAAAAAAAAAGTACTAAATAAACACTCAGAAACCTTAAGCAAGCAACACCTGTTACACTGCTGTGAACTAGTTCCTGTTCCTGCTGTGGTCAGCAGGAGAACAGCTGCATTCAACAGGGTTGAATGAGAATGGGAGCATGTGGAGGGCAAGCACTATGGGCATACAAATAAGAAATAAACTTTGCTGAAAGCGACCATCTGACAAGGAATGCTGAGATCAGAGGCAATATTTTATTACTTAAATCAAATGAAACTTTCAAAAATAAACATCTCATAAACGACTGTCTTCATGCAGCAAAAGAAATCTGTGTTCCTGCTTTCTGAATAGAGTATCAAAAAAGCAGACTTAATGAGAAACAGCTACTTTGAAGACTAAATTCTCACCCCAGTTAAGCCGAAATTGGTCAGCTGTCTGCTCCACTGAAGCAACCAAGTCACTCAGACTGGACACTTAAATAACTGGAAGTAAAACTTGACCCAACAAATGAAACCAATCTGACTGAGCCAGCAGTGCATAGTGTAATGAGCAACGTTGGTTCTCTATTCCAAATAAAGGAGCATCTAAATTCAAATGAGTAGCTTTCCTGAGAGCTGCCTTAATTTGTTGCAACAGGATGTATTAACCCAACTTTTCTTTTGGCTTTCTACAAAAACCTCTTCTCTGCCCACTTCTCTTATATGCTGGTGGTTCATAAACCGTGTGGGCTGCAATGATTCATCAGAATTTACATAGTAGCTTTATACAAGGTTTTATCTCCTTTCAAAAAGGCAAGACAACTTAAAAGCTCTGAGCTTCTTTTTAAAAGTTATTGTTAGAGTATCAGGGTAAAACATTACCCCAGCTGCCAGCACTACAGCCCCAGTAATCACGGCTGTGAGAACAGGATTTATAATTACCTTTTATTTCTGTTTTAGCAGCACACTGTGAGAATATATTTCTATTACTGCCATTATTATTATTGATAGCCACATTTCCAAATCTAACATCAATCTCCTAAAGCCTACCTGTGCAAATAAATGATAGTGATTCATAGCTGGTGACTAGCTAGAGTCATTGCAATCAATGTAAAGTTAAGGGCATAAGTCCCTTTTATTCCCACCTCCAGTCAACATTTTCATGTGATTTCCCCAAAATATCTTGGAAATAAAAGAAATAGAACATTTACCTGTTGTCACCTGCTATTCCTCTACTATCACATACATATACATGGTACAATGAGCCAATAAGCCATTCCTGAGGCCAACTCTGAGCTGCAGGATGAACTCAGCTAGCAAGCCACCTCCTTTCTTGCTGTAGACTTCATGTGACACAGGAGGTAAGGGGAACTGACTAGCCAGCCTTTAAATGAAGTTGCAGCTGTAACTGAGCACCATCCACTACTTTCAGTTCAGTACAGCACTGCTTAGAGACAAGGGCCGTGACTATCCACTTACCACACATCCCAGGCATCCAGCTCCCAGCAGTGAAATAGGTCTACCCAATATGATGGCTCACCTACCATACAGTGAGCAATGCATGGCATAAAGAGCCACCAAAGTGAGATTGAGTAAGCTGCAGGGCTTCAACAGGTGACACTCTGCAGAGTTCACAGTCCATTTGCAATAAGCTGCATGGTTATCACTGCTACAAAGGAGGGCATAGCATAAACCACCATTCCCCTTCAGAGGGGCAGCCTCTTTAAGAAAAAAGTGCTGCTTCCAGGACTGAGGACCCAGAGGCAGAGATGGAGATCTGTAACAAAAGGGTTAAGCACTTGCTAAGGAAGATGCTTTAACAAGCTGTATCTTGGAGGTACATCCTGAGAACAATATACTAACTTCTAGTTGCAATTAGAGTCCCATCACTTCAGTTAGCTATCTTTGGGTCATAGGCAATCTTTGAAGCTAGTTTCCTACTATGCTGTTGATTAAGATGCATTCATTTGTTCCAGAACCACTAATATGAAGCTCTACTGTAATGTAGTATTGCAGGGCCTCATTAAACAGATTGCTGATTGTCTTTCTTGGCATAGATTTACTTGGATTTAGATGCACAGAAGGAGCATGGTTGTGTTGAGTGCTTCTTAGGCCACTAACAATGTTCTAACTGTTGTCCTCTGCACCGTATGTGATATGCATGTGGTCATGTGAGGTTTTTGAGCTTTGTACCTTTTTCTGTACAGATGGTGGTTTATGAACACCAGCTGAAAGGGTTATATCACTCTCAGACTCCCTGCAAGTTTCTGGTTTCATGCTAGAAAAATATTCTGAAGTGCCCTCAACCCAGACTTTCTCTCTCTCTCCCAAAAGCATTGTAATGTCCATGCATGTCTGCATCTTACCTGCCTTTGTTAAAAAAAAAAAAAGAAAAAAAAAGTTAGGTAATGTGATAAAATAGATAATACAGCTTGAGAACTTTTTCATTGTTTTCCAAAAAAGCAGTAGAAAGTGAGCAAATAACTAAAAGACAGGAAAAACAACTTCTTATAATTTTTTTTAAAAAGGAATCTTTACATAATCCTAACTTTTTGTCACTTTTGACCAATGTTTTTTATTAACACAGCAATTTATATTGATGAATTTCACCTCAGTTAGCAAACAGTTCAGGAACTAGTATTAGAGTTCCCAGATTCACTCTCTGCTTGAACCATCTGTCAAATATCTGGAAAGTGCTTCCTTGGTTTTTGACTGTTTGCAAGCAATTTAATCTCTCTGACCAGAGGAAAAGTCAACAGATCATTTTAGATTCTCTGATGAACAGACTGGAGTATATCCAAATCCTTTTTTGGAAAATTAATTCTTGCACGAATCAATCTGAAACTTATGTCTGCAGCTAGCACTTGAAACTGATGCTTCAGTTAAGGCTTCAGGGAGACCTCACTTAGTATATTCAAGCACTTAGAGGTTCAGATGGCAGAAGACAGCCAGTCTTCTGCCCCTTCAGGTCTAAGCAATCAGATTTCTACTTCTATTTCTAGTTAGGCTAGATATTAGACTGTGTCACAGAATCAAATATTCAAAGATGTTGAGGCACCTAATTCTTCATAGATAGTTTAATATCAAAATACTCAAAAGAACTGAGCTTTGCTCCTTTAGCCACATAGACTTTTTGTAATTGAGTTATTTAAGTTATTCAGACCAAAAGGGTCACCAATTCAATCACAGTCAGTGACTTAAACTGCAAATAGGTATTTATTGACATTCTTCAACTATTTATCTAGCTCACTAGGGAATCAGCACAATAAACTTGTTTCAATATGAGCAGTTGAATGGTTCCAACACAGCTTTCAGGTCTCTTAAAACTCCAAGCAGTAAAATGAACACAAGACTTTCTTTCATTGTATTTTGAAGGTACAGAGAACACTAGTTAGAAGCTTTAGTTTCTTTATATCCTACTTTAAAAAGCATTATTAAAGCTGCAAAACCCCAAAAAGTTAACAATCAAAAGGTAGCCTATGTAATCTCTTTCTGCAGAAAATTATAGATTTATTTACATATTCAAATACTATTTTCCCCCACCCCTCCATGTATAGGTCTGGTTTAAATTAATGAGCAGCTACACTGATTTCTCATCAGTCCATGCCTTATTTACAGCACCCCGTTCACAGCCTGCTCTTGAAGACCAACTTATTAATTTCATTTGTTTTTTTCCCTGTGTTAGTCATTGTGTTTTGCATGCATATGAATTAATTTATTTCCACAAGAACTTTGGCATGATTGAGTGCTGATAATCTCAGCTTACAAAAGGGTTTGTAATTGTGGATAGCAAATTTGAAATACTTGTGATCCAAACTTCTAGAATATTTTATACTGAATCTTGTTCATTTGAAATACTTTCATGGCTTTTTCTACAGCTGTAAACCTATATTACTCTTGCAAATGGTCTCAAGCCAGGTGTCTGAAAAAGGAAGGACATGTGAGGACTGAAAAGTTTGATTGAAATGACTTAACTAAATCCTATGGGAGCTTTGTGGCAGAAGCAGGAATAGAATCAAGTCCTCTCAAGAAACCCTTGTCCATCAGCTCTTCTTCCTTTCCCAGGAATCCCCTGCCTCACTCATGACCACTGATTGGGAGTTTTGCACGGGGAATTATTTTGTGACAGAAAATGGCCTTTCAGAAAAATCTGATACTCTTTAGGGTATAGAAAAAAAACACAGAAGCCAAAACAGTTGTTCTTCGACAGCCCACCCAAAAGCAGACAATTTTCCTCCCTGCCTGAGCATGCTGACATCTGCCTGCTCAGCTGCCAAGGCCAAGCTCCCCCGTAGCCTCCACCTCTCTGCAAGCCAGACAGAGGGAGGGAGGCTCCGCAGCCCCTGCCTAGCGCCGCCAAGGCTGGAAGGGCCTTGCTATCATCGGTTTGTGCCTGTAGGAAAAGCATCGAAATAAAACTCAGGCATCCAGGAAGATAAAATTCTATTTCTGCTCCCCGATAACAAAATTTTTCTCAAAATATGTATATATAATCCCCATTTGAAAATAAAATTTTCTAAGAAAAATATACTAAAATCCAAATGCATTTTTCCCATATAAGGGGATGTCAGATTCTAGTCAGCTTTATTCAGACTTCATAAAGAAAATGAAATATGATTCCTACAGAAAAAAACTCTCCTTTGCTGCACACCTCTTATTCATCCCCAAAGCAATTCCATCCTGTGCACTGACTGAGGCAAAATCCCATGGATAAGATAGCATGTAATCATATAATTAAAGACTGCTGAACACATAAACCCCAGGGGTCTAACTGAAGTTATAGGGCCACCTGTAAAAGTAGCATTTCCTGACTTCTGAATGTGCAGTTTTGCAAGATTAATATTAATAGTTTGGGGTGTTTGTATTTTCTTCTTGAAAGAAGAAAGCGAAGTGCCTCGTGTGCAGCGCCACTGGCTGGGGCTTTCAGAGCACTGCAGCTCACCGCTGCTTTGAATAGAAAGGAGCAAATTACCTGGGAGCGACCGGCATCACCTACATGGTTTCTCAGTTTCTGGCTGTTTCCACAAATTTCTAAAAAACGGAGGCTTTCCATACGGAAAGGTACATGCTGGAAAGATCTCTTAACTTCACATCAGTGTATTTCGTTTATCTTCAGTGGCAGTCCTGACTTACCTTCAGATAAAAAGAGACCAAAATTAGACCAGTGTTTTAATTGGCATGACACAGACTCTAAAAGGAAATTGACAACTTAAAATCTACTTTTTGAATTATTGAGATTAATTTCAGAGATTTCTGTCACTCCTGTTTCCTACCCCTGTGCTGCTGTGAAAGACCCATATAAAGGCTAACACACTACCCTGAGGAAAAAGTCAAAGGGAAATTAGTGTAGACACTACACCTAACACAGAAATACTAACAAAGCAGTGCAGCTGCTGCGGCCACTGAGAAAAACTTGCCTTTTACCTACACTTATGTGAAAAACTATGTCAGACAGAAAATCTGACTCCCAAGCTGATTGTGACCTCTTTAATTTATGACCTGGTTTTAAAATAATAGCCTACACCGAAAGCATCAGATCTTATCTGTGAGCAGAAGTGGGAGTTGCGTTGTCTTCTAGTTACTCCTGTACAAAATTATAAACTTCAATAGGAAGCACCACTGGAGATGAGAGAGGGAGATGAGGGACCTTCCATCCTAGCAAGCACCAAAATCCCCATAGCTGCAGTGGCCAGTGACCTGCTGGACGAAGCTACCTTTGCCTCACTGCCTGCGCAGACTCTCAGCTGTGATTAAACATCAGAGGAGAAGAACATATAGCGGGGACATGACTGCAGACACAACCACCGCCTTCTCCTCTAGGTAATATATTTGCTTTCAATTTCATGCCCCAATCTGTCCTCTATTCCTCCAGTCAGTCCCAGTGCCAGCCTCCTTCGTATGCTGCCTTTCTTTGCTGGGAAGGACTCCCAAGGGTTCTCATTACTCTGCTGTAAATCCTTTAAAGTCCCGTGTACAGCTCAATGCCTGCAGAAAGCAGTCAGTCAGGTTGCTGGTGTGGTGGTGTGGTGCCGTCAAGTAGCTTCCTTGCACTCCTCTCTCTGTTTCCTACCTGCCCTTACAACAAGCTTGTAAAGGCCATGCCCTTATTTTTAGCCTGTACCTGTACGGTGCCCGGCACAGCGAGGTGGGCACAGTGAGGTCCTAGCCCCTGCCTGGGGCTCTTACTTTCTGCACCAACACAAGCCAGGAGTAACCACAGCAGCATCGCTCCATGTGGCCGCCGCGGCGCAGAGCAGCCCAGGCCCTGGCCATCCCCAAGGGTATTCCGGAGGCAGCACGAGCCCACGTCGCGCCGTGCCGTCGTTATTATCCACCGCTGGGGTGAACGACCCGGTGTCTTGTTTTTGTCTTTGCGTGGTATTTTAAACAAACAGGGATTTCTATTCTCCCTGGTCCACAGCTCTCAGAGGAGTGTAGTACAGACTGCCCAGTTCAAGCGGTAGTGGAGAAACCTGGGAGGTTTCAAAAAGAGGCTTTGGCAGCAACAGTAAAAAGAAAAAAGAAAAAGAATACCCAAATGTATCACAGTTAAGACATAAATCCATTAAACATCCTGTTCTTTTTCAAGCATATTTTGTCACTTGCTCTGTTTACTGAATAAATCTGGCTCATAAAAGAGCTTTCTCTATTCATGACTATTAAAGAGGTTTTAACTATCCTTTTTTGTTCTTGAAAAAAATCACAAAATTAGTTTCATTTTCAGGAACAAACATCCTTTCATGTACAACTGCAAATAATTATAAAGTTTGGGACTGCACAACATAGCAGAAACAAGAAGGAAACGGCCAGAATCACTCTTTTACCTTCTATTCACACCTTCTGTGAAGTTACCATAAAAATGTCCTGGAAACTTCTTCCACCTAGTGTCACTGTAAAGGCATGATACAAATCCAATAGCCAGACTTGTAAACTGTTACTACTTTAACAGCTGGCTTGACCAAATTTATTTTTAAAAGTATTAAAACTTTTTCTATGTGTTCTATTGACAAAAGAGATTTTGTTAAAAAATAAGTTCAAGGTCATTGGAAAATATTTTTTTAAAAAGTTGCAGGTGATTAGAAAATATTTTTTTACATATATGGCCTTGATAAGCACGTCAAAGATTATAAACATCCGTCATTAAACAGCTGCAGTTCAAAGTTCACAGAATGCCATAGATACACAGCAGTGCTTGTGAAAGTCTACAGGCTGACTAACTCTTGGCCAGGATTTTCAAAAATAGACATCAGAATTCACATTCAGGCATCTGAGTAAGTTCTTTGATTTCCACCACCCCCACCACCAGCGTTTCCTACTGGTCTTTCTGCAGCCTCTTCACAGAATGAAGAACTTGTCGCAAGAAACTTCTGCCTTGCCAGACTTGTTAAGTCTGGTTTCACATACATTTCACAGAATATATGTTATATATTCAACAAATCTGGCATAGATGAAAAATGTCCCTATACTCATATCCAGAAGTTTCAAGGAAACCCAATGATAAGTGTCTTCAGATGAAAACATTTATGTCAGAAAGTCTGCCAAGAAAATGTTACTTACCAGGGTTTTAGAGTATGATTTGAACCTTCAGGCCACCAGGGATAGAAAGAGAAGCCTACTTAAAATTTCTACCCTAATTTAACATTTAAATAAAAATAAAACCTTTTTAAAGTAGGGTTACAAGCACCAATACTTTAGTAGTACTGATCTGTCATTGTAAATATATGTAACAGTTTGAAAACCCATACATGTATGAGTCAAGAAATCCAGCACAAGAGTTCAGAAAAACAGCCTTTACTCTGATACATACTGTGATACCTTCATCACTGAGTACCCATGTATTCCCAAAATATTCATGTATTCTCAAATCACAGATTACATTCCCAATATGAGTCATATCTTCTGCATGTGAAAAAGCTGCCCATAAGTAGGCCCTCCTCCAATGCGACTCCTTTTAAACGGGCAAAAATCAAAGTATTCTTTCATGGCATTCAGATTTGATAGAGGCTGAATACTCTCAGCCTCCAGTGACTTCCCAGTTCTACCAGAAGACGTCTCTAGCTCTACCCACCAATAGCCATGAGACTGCAAAACCCCTCCACAGCACACCCTTGTAACATATCCTGTGATGGCAGTGGGGTCCTTTACTTCCCACTCTGGACTAGAAAGATGCTTTGCTTACCCTATGTGCCCTTTTCAAGGAGCTCCTACCACTTCCATTCAGCTCAATGGAAGCTGTTGAACCAGAGAGGAATAGGATTCCACCCTTCCAAATTCAAAGCTAGCCTTGCAGGTGTCTCCTGCACCGGCTCTCAAACCAGACGTTCCTTTTCTAAGTTAGTAGCTGGCAAAACCCCACAAGAGTAGGGGTTGCAGACATTCTTACAGCATTTTGAAATAAAAAGATTCAAATGTCACAAGCACAACCTTTGGTCTCACATCTTATAAAACCAGTCCGTGAGCTGGCAGTGCAGTCAAACCCAGACAGCACTCAGGTTTTAGCCCCCAACCTAGGCACGAAGCTCAGTTTCAAATTTATTTGGGGATCAGAACCTAAACACTGCTTTCTTTCAGCTCTTCTCCAACTATAACTTGGTGGTAGGTCCATTTGTGCATCATGCTTGCTCAGAGTTAATTGCTGTAAAACTGCTCAGCCTCCTGATGCCAGATTGCTACGTATTCAAACGATAGATCACAACGGTGGTTTGCCTGTCTTATGGAAAGAAGGAGAAGAGGAAACTTCAGCCAGACCTATATGCTGTCAGTAAGGCTAAAGATCTGAAGCTAAAGCTAAGGCCTAATGATGGCTGTAGGGTATGGATGCCGGAACAGTTGTGAATGAGCATGTTAATAAGGATTAGTAAGCCATTCTGACAGGTTAATTACATAAGAAGGTTTCATAAAGCTGTCAATTATATTCTTTCAAATAAAATATACATTTATATATGTTATATATAAAAATATGTGTGTGTGTGTGTATTAGGATGTTAAATATAAATATATTATAAATATGTTAAATATAAATATATTTAACATCCTAATATACAAATATATATATGTATTTAATATACTAAGACACTGGCAAAGTGCCATGCATATATTCCCTATTACAGAAATGAACTTTCCTACTGTTAGGTTTTGATGAAACTTGATCCTTCAGTTTGTCCAAATACAACTCAAAGTGGAAGGATAAGAGCTGCAGAAAGTGGCTCACTTGCCCCTACAGCAGACAAAGCTGCCCAGGATGGAAACACCAGGAAAAGCGGAGGAGAACACTATTAGTAATTAAAGTGCTGAGCCCTGCTAGGAGAAGGGCATCAGCTGAGAGAGCAGAGCTGTGCAGAGGGAGAATGAAAGTGCCGGTCTCCTCCTCGAGCGGTGTCAGAGCAGACCACACTGTGTGCTCTCCTCTGGGATTCCCAGCATCTGAGCTCGCCCTGAACACAACGCATCCGTCAGAGGACTGCTGACAATATACAGCCACTTCCTCTGCAGACACAGACGCAAGCCACAGCTTGGAAAAAAACATTATGACCTTTTCCTTGCTTTACATCTCCGGACCTGCAGCTGAAAACAAGAGGCAGGAGCAGGCGTTGTTCAGCTGCTCTCATGGCTGTCTGGGTAGGTTTTATTGATGCTGTCATACATGGAAAGCAGCAGGGCTCTCCCCTGCCCTCACCACTCTGGAGAGCATCAGTTGTCATCACCATGATGATGACTAGCTCCAAGTCTACTCTTACGTTATCTACCCTGTGAGCTCTGCCCCTGCCCAAGCGGGCAGCAGCACAACTGCAGAGGAGCTGCTCAGCCCTCCCCACTGGAGGTCCTGCCTATAGAAAAAGTAACAGCTCGTAGGGAGCCACCACTATCAGCAGTGCTGGTAATGTCCTGCCTTGTATGGTAACCTTAGCCCATGGTAGATGCTGGAGCTATTCTCTTTTTGTATCTCCTTAGTAATGCACAGGGCCAAAGACAACTGAAAATGGGGAAAATAAAATTCCCTGGGGCTTCCAGACTGGAAGGGAACCTGCCAAAATTGCAGAAAATAGTTACAACACTTCCCATTATGGCCTGATAAAGTGGTACTGAAAGAAAATCATTCAGAGTGAAATCTTCCACACTGCTGCATGCAGCAAGCCCAGAGCTATTGGAGACTTACAATCTAGTCCCATGGGTGCACAGAGAGAATTGCAAACTGCTGGAAAGACTTATTCAAAAAAATTTTTGAGACTTCTGTTACTCATGCAAAGGAATTCACTGGGAGAACATACGTTTTCTTTGTAAGAGCGGGGTACCAGGTGACCTCAATGTATGAAACTAAGTCCTATGAATTTGAGTAGCTAGCAAATGGACTAATTAGGGGCTAAATTAGTTTGTGGTGTAGCTATTGGCCAGGTCAAAGAAAAATTATTGTGACAAATGGGCCATGGGCTTGTAAAGAATATCAGGTCTTTACAGGGTTTGTGGAAAATTGAAGTTCTAGGCAGAAAGCATTAGCGAGTAGTCAAGAGCTGAGTCCATACAATCATAAATGTGTAGCGGGACATACTGGCAGAATAGAGGGGTAAGGATATGTGCTGTCTCCTAGCACACATGTGAAAGAAATCTCTCTGATACAAAAAAGCACTCACTGCAAATGCTGTGAGTACCATGACCATAACAAAACAACTGTTTTGCAAGGATATGACCCTGTGTTCACAACTGCAAAGAAACACACACACACACACACACACACACAAAAAAAAGAAAATACAGTTAAATATATGAACCTGCAGGACAAATCTGTGATAATCATGGAGTTAAAAAAAAGTCTTCTTAATGACAAAAATAGTGTTCTACAACCAATAGATCTGAAAATAAATGAATAAAAATGGAGCTTCCTGAATAGCAGTGGCTCCAAATGCAATGTTATCACAATCAGGCTCTACAAGGATACTTATCATATAATGTTAGAATTGAAATGCCAGCTTGTTTCACAAAGCAGCATAAAAAGCCATAACAAACCTTGACCTCTTAGTCCTTATGCCAAGCCCATAGCTCACTGCCCTGCTCTACAACATATGGAAAGTGTTAGGTGCATTAGCAATAAAATTATAAAAGCCAGGAAGCTGTGCTGGGAGCCAGGCAAGCAAGCCGCATTTGCAAACACCAAAAAGACAGGTGTGTTTTAAGCCCTGCCTTTGTCCAAGGCTTACATTCAACACTGCTTTGTACTGAGATCCCAGATTTATGGCCTGGAGGCCAATGTGTCTCATCAAAGAGCCTTATCCAGCCCACAGATTAGTTCTAAATAGGTCACTTCAAACATATATAAAACTGTTGGAAAAAAGGGCTGTCCCACCTCTGTTAGCCATACCTCTAGCTCCTCTCTCTCCCATACCCTCCAGTCTGTTGGCGCAGTCAAATCATTGACTTGATCCAGTGGCAAAACAACTCAGAAGAGACGATTTTTCAGACAGATCAGCTCCCTGGTCCAAATCACCACTGAGCTGCACAGATACCAGTGCTGCAGTTAATGCATATTCGGAAGAGGGAGAACAAGGCTGTTCTTTTTTCAAGAATATCCTGAACACAGACTGGTTTCAAGTGACCACAGGCACAAAAAGTCCAAGCGATTTCCTGGAGTGCTGCGCTTCTGGGGTACCTGCAACCTTGACCTATCCACCTCCCCGCCATGAAATTACCACACCCTGACACTCAATGATAACTGCCCATATTCAAGATCCTGGTGTGTGGCCTGCACAAAGTAGCTCACAGAGTAGCTTTCACAGAGAGGAAATGACCTTAGATAACTTTTGCACAGATCTTGGATAGTTATGGCACAGTAGCTTTGCAAAGCACAGAGGGAAGAGGACCAAGTTAGCTCTTAAGGGCTGTGGATAAGATCAAACAGGCAGAGCAATGAAACAGCCATTCCCTGCTAAGAAGCACAGACCAGGGCAACGTGAGGTGCTAATGTCTGAGATAAGCCATAAAGCAGGGCAGCTGGAAGATAAGAGACAAAAGGCAGAGGGAGGAAAGCATCAGTGGGACCTGGAACAATGAGGCAGAGTTTCATGTGGTGGAAAGAAAACAAAGAAGACAGATCTGTCCCAACAAGGCACCACACCAGAAGTCCCCTTCTCCAGCAGGTTAGGAACACATAGGCATGGCCAGCACGTATCCCCCAACCCCTCCATGAACAGCCCTGCAGACTTTAACAAGGCTACACAATGCCCAGCATCCTACCTGACCCCCCTGAGTCTCCTCTCTGCCCAGTCTTCTCCTGGTCTGGGGGCTGCTCGAGCTCCCGGGTCAGAGATGGGGAGCTGCAGATGGCAAAGGGCCCAGATCAGACCAAAAGGGCACTGACAACTCACTGCCTTTTGGAGTAAGACTTGGGGCACATGTTTCCTGGGGAGCTTTTTCTCACACTTACTGGATCAGCCTGCTGGGATACAACCAGAGCAACTTTTAAAAGGAGCATGGTATAATTTTTCTCATGGCACCCAGGGGATGAACTCCAAAGCAAGAGAGGGACCTTTCCTCTGCATGTTTTCATACTTGAGATGCAAGAAGCTTACCCAGTATTTGGGGTAATATAGTAGTAAAACAAGAGAAAAAAAATCCTAACTCGCTGGGGTTGAACAAGCAGACTGCAAGAGGGTGCATCATTTAGCTATTGAAGAGGCTACAAAAAATGTTCTTAAAGGATTTGATGAGGTGCTTAATGGACTGGAACACACTAAGGATATAACACATCATAGTGATATAAATCCCAACTTGCTGCCAAAAAATGTATGCAGATGGTATCCAGTCAGCACCGAGAAATAAATTAGAAGTTAGTTAAACCGGACTAGGTGGTGAGATTAGCTGTTGTGAAGAATACGCAGACAGTGGGTGATTGGGTTAACTCTCTGCTCTCCATAATGAAATCAGAGAAAGGCAGAAGTTCTTTCACAAGCTACAAAAGTCTGACATTTGCATGAAATACAAGAAATTATACAGAAGAGCCACCAAAATCTCCTGAGATTCCCAATTCTTTTTGATCCAAGATTGGCACAGATCTGATTGCATTAAACAAGAAAAATGCCTAAGCAGGCTGCTAATCCAGCTGCTCCCTATAACCAGGCTTTTACAAAGACAGCCTGTAGCAATGTGGCAGCTTGGAACAAGTGTGGGATACCAAGGCTTCCGCATTGCAGCCTGCCAACATGGTCACCTGTTGCAGACTAAAACTGCTCGAGTTGTTCATCTGCACAAAGGTATTTCAGTTCCACCAGCCCCACACAGTCTTGCCTGAAGACACCACCACGGCGGCACAAAACTTCGAGAGCCACCAGCTATTGAAGACATACGCTTTTAAAAAAAAAAAAAAATTGTGTGGGTGAGGTGAGGTGTTCCTCAAACCTTTGGCCTCTCCTTTATCTGGTGAAGTCAGCCGTTCAGCCGCGCTTTCAATTTCTTTGGGAAAAAGAACTGAAGTACAATGTGAGGAGCAGGGGGGAGAGACATAGCACAGTAAAAGTACTTGTTTAACAATGACAGGCATAGTCAAAGGAACAACAGTGTCATTAATCTATTTCTGTAAAAGCAGGTTTGCCATGTCTTTTTTTTTTTCCCCATCCTTTGCCAAAAGATGTTTGTTTAGGGATGCTGATTGCTTTGGATGGTTTGTTTTTTTTTAACTTAGGAAAAAAACCATAAATAATTATAATGAAACAAACCCTCTGGGAACTTCCTTTCCTCCACCCGTCTTGCTTTTTTCATACTCTCTGGCTCCCCGCTCCTCTCCTCCCGCCCACCCCCCTCCAGTATATCTGTGCAGTTCCTGAAACACAGTGGGTTGGAGAAGTTCACTCCCGGTTCACGGGAGGGAACAGGCTGTACTCTGCGCAGCAGGCAGGGCTGCTGCAAGACCACACCAATAACATGAGCTCAGCAAGCCGTGCTGCGACAGGGACATTCGCAATATTTGAGCTGTCCAAAGAGTGCTCCACTCGCACACTTAAGCACACACACATGGGTAGGTGGTTGGGGTCAGTGGATTCTTTGGTTTTCCGGTTTAGGACCTGAATAGTTGCATTTTTTCCCCTCAGTCAAAAGGGGTGAGGGGCTTCTTCCTTCCCTCCTCCCTGCCCCCCTTCCCGAATTTAATTACAGCAAAAGCATTTCCAAGGAAACAAGCCTGCCCCTCCCACTTCCCCATTCCCTCAAATATGACTTGGCCAGGGACTGGAAAAAGTATTTTTGTGTGTCGCTAACACCTGAACTCCGGGATTGCAGCCTGCATCTGTTACTGACTTCATCTCATTGACTTCAGAGGGAATTCACAGAATAAGCTGGAAGCACTTCCCCCCTCCATGCTGTATGTTTGACTGGAGCCGGCAAAGTATCACTGCTTCTTCAGTGGCGCAAGAGCTGTATTTGTTGTCAAGCCTCCTCCCCGTGATGAAAAGTGTGACCTCCTCATCACGCAACCTGTTTACTGTTTAAAATGACCAATAATAGGAACGGACACATGTCTGGCAGGATTTGCTGAGAGGTAACTGAGATGGGAGTAGTAAAGGAGGGTGCAGATTGAAGGGATGTTTTCAGCTGTGTGCAAGCGTCCTCCTCTGACCTGTATATGTAAATTACAGTGATTCATTGCTTCAGCAGTCATTGGATCTGGTTATGTTTTAAATATAGAAAAGTGAGATTTGTACTACACTCTCATTATCTAATCTAGTTTTTCTTTTCTTTTTTTTTCCTGTTTCAGGGGAAATGCAGAGGTGGGAGGAACTGCAACGGCCACAAGCATTCCACATATATAAAAGCCTTGAGGCTTATTCTTGCATAATAACCTATATTGAAGCAAACTGTGGGTGTGAAAAAGAGTGAGTTAAAAAAAAATACAACCATTAACAAAGCTCAACAATACCCTTCCAACAGCCAATTTCTGCTGTAGGGGAATGTCAGCAAAATGAAACTGGAGTTCACAAGAGTGAAGGATGACAAGGTCCTGAAGAGGGAATCTCTATTATTTTTAATAATGCAGATAATAATTGGAGATTGAAGTTTCTTGATAGGAGAAGGCAGTCAAGGAAGAGGCTAAAGTCTGTGGAGAGACACAGTCCAGGCCACAGTGCTGTCGGGATCCCTGCATGGGAGCAGCTTCAGATGGTGGTGCCCTGCTGCAGGGCGAGAGCTCCAGGGCACAGGGACACTCTGCAAGGTGTATGCTGAAAGGTTTATGTGGTACTTATTTTCTCTACAATCTTAATGCTGCAAGAGTGCCTTCCTTGTTGCCTAGTAAATGGAGCAATCTGGCAGAGAAAGGTATCTCCAGCTTTACC
Organism: Apteryx mantelli; assembly: GCF_036417845.1. NCBI lineage: Eukaryota > Metazoa > Chordata > Aves > Apterygiformes > Apterygidae > Apteryx > Apteryx mantelli. The sequence continues at coordinate 26,138,825 of NC_090020.1, read as the reverse complement.
TTAGACTTAACAGAGTCTTTGGCAGGTTTAAAAAAACAAGCATTACTCACCCTTAGTATTTCCTTCTCTAACAAACATACATCTCTGGCCCAAACACATTATTTCCTCATTTCCTCCAGGACTGAACCTCTGGCTCGGTTGGTGTAGGAGTTTCAGAAAGGGTGGAGAGAAACTATGAAATGAATCATGAAATTTACAGCAAAAAGGAAAAAAAGAAACTCTGACTGAATTGCTCAAGCACTGGCCTCCTCAGTTACAGAACAGGCCCTGGCCATTGTTACCCTTTTATGTGTATTATTTTTACATTGTCCTATTTTTATAACTGTAATGCTGCAAGCTGAAAACAAACTGGATTCCCACAGACTGAGGCAGGAAGAGATTATAAAGACACTGAGAGTTTATTATTTCATACAGAACTATGCAGAATTTTTGCATAACCTCCTGTACAGATTCCTGACATTTTTGTGTGTTCATCATATGTTTCATCATCATTATTCATTTTAAACTGTCACCCTTTTCCCCCCTCACTGACTGTCATCTGTCTCCATCGATTTCTGCAAATATACAACATGACTTTGATCATCTTAAGATGGAAAAATATTCCTCCTCAACTCATCCATGCTTCCCTTGTCATCTGAATGGATTAAAGTCTCTACGCATATTGCCAGTGCATTAGTATCCAATTATTCATAATTAATCTCTGGGTGTAACCATGTTTTTATTTCATCTTCAAAGGAATGATTTCACAATTTTTTTTCTGTATCTTTTATTATTCACAGTTAATATGCTGCCTCAATTCTACAGACACTTGTGAAATACAGGAAGAGTTTTCTAAACATTTATGTGTTGGGAAAAAAAATGCAGTGAACTTGAAAGACAAGCACCTAATCTTAAAATGCTTTCAGTTGTCTCCTTCACATAACATAAACTGAAAAGACCAATACTTGCCACAGTATAGCAAACCTTCTCAATGATATGTGTGTGCATACAACACACACACACACACACAAATGTATTTTCCATGAACCTACATAGTGGCTAGTATAGGTCTTTCAGTGCTGCAGACAAAAGAAATTTGTGACCTACAGAAACTCAACAAAGTCCCTTCATCCACATGTATTTCAACTAGGAATATCATTATTTAAAACTGGAAAGTGGGATCCTCAGATAAAAGCAGCCTCTACCTTTTCAGGAAGGGTTTTGTGAGTGTCTGTATTTCATTATCTCTATTTTCTAATTTCGTAGGCTTTTAATTTCCATGGTTTCCAAAACATTTGATATGCTATATAACCTACTATTTTTTCCTTAAATCCTAATGCCAAAGTGTTGGGATTCTCAGCTATCCCAGCAAAGCTTTGAAGGCACAAGCAAAGCGGCTGTACATTTGGTTCTCACCCTGAAATGCAGCTGCAACACTTTGCCAGCCCAGAAACTGAGATGCACAAATCTATATGTAGCTAAACAACACTCTTACAAAAGAGGGAGGCAATGACAGCACAGCATAGTAAATGCAAGGGAGTGTACAAGGCTGAATCACAGAGAATGTTAAAAATGAGCAAGGGCGTTTGAACTTGTTGTGGCTTGAAACAGTAAATTAGTGGAGAAATTCAAGAATGGACTGAATTGTTCAGAGGTATGCTTGCACTACCATGTGTTGACTGGAGTAGGAGATAAAGGGGGAAGAAAGGAGAAAAATGTGGTGGTTGCCCACAAAGCAACATGGAGGACTTGTGCCAAAGCATTTTCAATGAGAGCAAATGTTGAGACTGGAGTATGCCCACTCCTTTCTTCTAAGAGGTGAGGCCAGACATTTCAGCTTGCCTTTTGTCCAGCAAAAGAGAATTGCGAGAATACTTTCTTCGCAATCATCTTAGCTAGCATATGTCATTTCCAGTCTTCTCCTCAGAACCTTTTGGCTAAATAGCTTATTCTTAAAGAATTTTCTTTCCTGATGGCAGGCTATAGTCCTCAGTCCTCCCTATGCTTTGTGGCTGAGCTCCCAGACACAAGATCTTTTCTTCTGCCAGTCTGTTACTATAGAGACAAAGTAAAAGGAGTATATACACATCCATTATGTCACAGTGCTGGAGAAAACCCCTTGGTGCCAACATCGGAACAAAGGAAAGATATAGCTATTATTTTCCCCAGCATAAATATATGAGGTTATAACAGGTACCCAAAACAAGAACATCCTCTGTCAATCTACATTTTCCAACAGGGCTAGATACACCTGTGACGGTAAAGGGGGAGGCAGTGCAACAGTATAGCCCTTGAAGATGGCCCTCTCAAGCATGGGGAAGTCTGTAGAGATGCACAACCACAAGCTGGTAACACAAGAATATGTGCTGTGCTACTCACTGCTAATGAGGAGGTTGGGGGAGGTTTAAAGCTTAAACCCTTAAAACCTTGCCTTGGCAAGTTCTTTCTCTCATGACACACACATGCTGAGCTATGTGGTGTTAATAAACAGTTTGCTTAGACCCTTCAGTCCTGCCTATCTGTCCTCTCACAACCTATTTATGCTTTTTCTCCCAGTTATGAACTAATGCTCTCTCGGGATAACTACTTTTCCTACCTGTTTTTTCATTCTCTAAGGACACTCTCCTCTTGCAATAAAAAATCTGAGGTGTAAGTCTTGAGCAATTTATATAAGTTATTATGATTCTTTTGACATTCATATTCATACTGTGGACAGGAAGCAAATATGTGACAGGCTTCCCACAGTGGTCGCAGTAAGCATATCCAAATACAAAACCACTCTGATATTATCAAGGAGAATGGTGTATTACACAGGTGAGACTAATACTTCTCAGCACACCCAAGGCCCTTAGTGGCTTTAATCCAGCTCTGAATCACATAAGAGAGCTTGTTTTGATTTCTTGGTAAACAATTAAACAGCCCCAAGTCATCCAGTCTTTTATCTTAAATTAGCACAGGGGTCAACAAGTTTTTTTCTCCCAATTCTATGGAGTAAAAGGTGTAAATATGAGTGAACAGGGGAATAAAGTGTCCATCTGGGTGTCAACTAAGATTAAGAGAGAATGACAGACCACAGTTTAGCTGCCCACATGAATTTATATTCACTGCAACTTGCATTTCTTATATTCTAGTAAGAAATTACAAAAAAAAAGCTGAACCGAAACAAAGGAATATTATGAATACAGTGCATACTCAAAGACACATTTCAGCTCCCCCCCCCTTTTTTTTTGCACAATGGGATTCCCTGGCCTACTATATACTCTTGCTCAGCAATTGCCCTGATTCTTAAAAGCTATAAGAATTTGTTCAGCCACATACTAAAAGAATGGTAAGAGTTAGCTTTCTTTAAGGAGATCCATTCTTCACATGCACTAGCCACAGGAACGAAGGTAAGCACATGTATGCAGCCAGACAATGCAACTGTTTCCATGAAAGCTGTTGTGAACTTCCTGTGCTGTTTTGCAATGGCTGTGCCAGGATCATTTAAGCCGAAGCACTATGAACGGCAGAGAAGTACAGGGGAGGCACACACACACACACAACACATGCATGTGTGTATGTCTTTGTACATGTGCAGAAATAAGATACATATGTCAGAAATATTAAGGGGATTTTAATCCTCTTACCAGCACCATCTAGTCACATACAATCATAACTGCATAACTGCATGGTATTCCCACTTCCACATTTCTCCTACTCCAGACTAGGGCTGTATCTACACCAGGAGGAAAAAAATGGCCAGTCTTCTGCCCATATGTTACAGAGAATATGCATTAGAAATATATCATACTCTATTCTTTTTATTATTTATTTGTTTGCATGTATGGCATAAAGAATCATCTGGTGACGTGGTCCTACACAGAGATTAATTTTCACACAAATCAAGTCCCTTTTATAATTTTCATATAAATTCAATTGCTTGGAATTTTCTAACTAGCTGGATCCCATAAACTTGGAATATTTCCTGTCCATGATGTCAAAAGGTTTTCCCTGAATGTGATGCCATGGGTGCCTTGTTCGTGTGGACATAAATTAGACATAAGTTTGAAGTTCACTAGCATTAAAAGATTCACTAGAAGAAAAAGATATTCTGGTCATATACAAGAAAAAAAATTTAGTTGAGAAGTGAGATAGACTTATTTTAATATAGGCAACAGCTCTAAATCTTTTGATGAGACATGCTATATTCGGTCTGTTTGGGTAGACAGGAAGCTTATCAGCTATACTGCCTGTAGATTCACAGGCTGTTATCAATAAGACCCCAGTGGTTTTGTTTGGGAGCTGGTAGGGGGAGGGGTACCTTGCAATTAAGATTTCATTTTCTCTCAGCTCTCTGCAATGTGCATGCCAAACTCCACCCTTCCCATACAATTGAAAGCAACATAGATTACCAGTATGTTACACTTTTAGGCTCTCAGTTGCATTTTTTTTAATCTACAAATATACAGTTACATGAAAAAATTATATTTTACAAACATGGTAACCATCTACAAATAAATAAAATATTTGGTGGCCAGGTCTTGGGTCACAACTGCTTTATCTCACTTATTTGTAATATAATCAAACTGACTGTTTATTGTTTCCAACCTTGTTGAGTAAGCAGTAACAGAGAGCAGGGTTTCTGTTCATCAGTCAATATCCATACACTTTAGGTGCGAATGAAACAAAGATAAAGTAATAAATAGTTTTTGTTTTCTTTTTTAAGTATAAATCTTTTACTAGAGAAGAGCAACACTTTCAAATAGTTGTAACACTTATTTGTTTGGCAGTAACAAACGGCAGTTTATAGTCATAACTGTCTCCACAAAGCTTCATGCATCTCAAACACTGCAGTCTTCTCCAGAAATAATGAAGACTCATTGTTGCTGGTACTGGTTTCACAGTCTCATGAAGTGCTTCATTATTAGGCTGCTGACTGAAAACGGAGCGGTAGAACGAAATGGGGTGGATACACATGCACCAGGCAGCAGGGGGAGAAAACATAAGAAAAAGGGCACATACCAATGCCTGGAGTTAAAAAGTAGCACTCCCCCTACCAAAGGCATCCTGGTAGTGCTGCAGAGTCAGTGATATGCCCATGTCAGGAAAGAGAAGTGTTAAAACAATTTGATCATTGAAAATATGCAACTTTCATAATAAAATGCGCCTTCTAGCTATATCAGTTTGACCACATCTCATAATCTCAGTCATGTTCGGTTTGATTAGTAGCTGCATGGAAGACTTCCAGGGAATAAACAGGCACTTCAGAAAAATAACTTGAATAATTCAAAAGGTAGCATTGCTTCATATTGGTCAGAGTGAAACCAGCGAGGGTTAGAAACCTAGAGAGTTAGGAAGTGTTGGTCATTGAAGAAAAAGTCCAAGGCCTGTCTGTAAGAGGTAGTTAAAAGTTGCCTTTGCAGTCTTCATAAAGAAAGATTGCTAACTGAAATCTCCTGTTCACATTTCAACATAAATAATTACACTTTGGATATATTGCTGAAGCTGCATAAAAAGCATTCCTTGGTTCTTGTCCTACATTTTTGTGCTGTTTGAGAATTGACTTTTTTCATTCCTGTGAAGAAATGATTACTTTCAGCAAGGGATTAAATGATGATTCCCAAGCCTTGTTCTTCAAATATTTGGAGATTCCTCAGGGTGGCACAACATAGAATGAAAATCATGATCATCTGCTAACTCTTTTGGTAGCCCAAGACGAAGTTATAAAGAGTCAGACACCTATTTACATGCATCTGTTTCTGGGAGACACAGAGGATTCTGGATTGTAACGATTTTTATCTTCCAAGCGAGAAACACCATAAATTGCAAATAGCTTTTGGTCAAGGACACAGTGCATATTCCAGGAATTTTTGGCACCGTCTCTATAAAATATGTTGACAGTGCATATTCAAGTCCTATTATCTAGGCAGATTCCTCTTGCTTTCTTGTAGTTCCTTCCTTTACTGCATTTTGTTAGAAAATAAAAATGTCAGCTTGAAACAGCAGAAGACTGGCTCTATGAATAATTCCATAAGTCATCTGCCTACAAGGAACAATATCTTGGATCTAACAGAGTTCACCTAGAGGGTTACTTCACTTTGAATGACCATCTCTAAAGCACCAGAACAGAGTAACTCATTAGAAACTCTGAACAAAGTTCACTTTCACTGACACTGTAAGAAACTGTATCTTCTTTTAAAAAGAAACAGGAAAACTGGTATTAAATTACTATATTCTTTTTCTTTTTAAGAGTTCCATGCATTTCTTATTTTGATAGGACAATTAGCATCACTCACTGAAAAAAAAATTTTGTCAACAAATACATTAATTTATGGTAGTTTTGTGCCTATCTAACCTCTTTCAAAAAGTGTAAGGCTTCCTCTTACTTGTTGATTACAATAGGAACTGCCTATCGACTAACAAAATATCTCAAGGGACCTATTTGGTAATGTATACCCTATTTTCCATTTATCCAAGATGATTTTTTCACTACACACTGTTGCTGAAGAAAACAGGAGGGTTTTTTTTTCCTTAATAGTGATATTTATTGTTTGTATCACTTAAAAATAAACTGCACTACACATCCATTGCACAACACTGGAAAAAAAGGCTGATAACATGAGATACATGGAATGTTAAGTCTATTCTAAGTATTGTACAGCATTTTTACAAAGCTATAAATCATTCTGGACAGCAGTGAAAACATCAGCTACATACAAAACTAGCAGGACAAACAACCCAAATCCATGGAAAGATATCAAGTGATCAACAGACATCTTGACTGCAGAAAAATTGCTCAGGAATGCAGATGCCAGCTTTTAAGAGAATTCTTGAGTGAGCTGTTCCCAAGCCGAGGACATTAACCACTGCTAAGAGGCTGCGCATTCCAGCATATCTAAAGAAGCTGAAGGGCACTGTATATGTGAATTAGATCTCCACCGTGATAATCCAGATAAGACATGTACTGTTTGTGATTGTTCCAGTAGTTACCACTCATATGAGGAGAAACTTTGGCTTGACCTGATACTTTACATTATTGGAGTGTTTCCACATCTTTTACATTTTTGGAGGGCAGATTATTCCACAATGGAATAATATTAGTTATTAAATGTAGCAATCACTTTGAAATTATCTGACTGAAACCAAAGGTTATTATGATAACTAATTTTTTTTTGTTGTTTTTTTAATCATCTTTACAAGAATGGTAGATTGAAAACCCCCCAAAATGAAGGTTTGTATCTCTACAGTGCAAGTACTACAAGGTATAGATACTATATGATCTTCTGCATACAAACTCCTCACTGACAACTGTTTGTACTCCCAGAGTCTTTAACAATTGGTCAGGATAAAACACAACTTGCATCTGTTGGAAAGAATGAACTCTTGCTATATTTACTCTGTCTTCAATACCTATTCCATAAAGTGGGTTTAGTTTATAAGCTAAGAGGGGAAGAAGAGAATTAGGGAAATTCCAGCTACTACCTTCAGCAACCTAAGAGGTAGATAAAATTAGCTCTCAGATTGGCACCTGCTGAGTATTATTGTTCTTTGCGGACCTTCTCTGGTATAGCAGATTGAAAGTCAGCAAGCCCTTATAAGTAGACTAGGAAGAACTTCCCATTGGTCTTTTTGACATGGATGGATGGGAATAACTAGTTATAATTCCTTCTCAGGTTTTTGCTCCTCTTCAGAAACAGTGACTATAATAGAATTAGATAGGTGCTGAAATCAACAGCTGTGATTCTTAACATGAAAAGAGAGTAGGCTTCCCAAAGTTGTGTATATATGTGAAGATCTACCTAAAAGTGCATTTAAGCACTTTTCCTGCCTTTCACAGTCAGGTGACTCCCGGGAGGAAAATTCAATATGTATTCATTTCTGCAGAAATACCAAATTTCCTTTGTTACCACTTTAATAGCCATTGCTGCTTTGGGGGAAGTAGAGTAGTAAATATTTACTTGCTTGATGGAATGGATGCTGAAATTCTCAAAACAACTGCTGATGTAAACATCAACAGGTAAACTGAATTTCAGTTCACAGTCTTGCACAAAATACAGCATGATGGATATTAGGAAGAACAGCATAGTAATTTAATGTTATTTTTATGGGTAAATATTTACTGAAGTCAACCTTTATTATTTGATCTTACGTTGCATTCTAAGCAGGACAACTAGTGGACCTGAATGAAGCTCTTGGCAGATTCAGCATTAAGAGTAGTATGTTCCCTGTACATGTAACTACTGGATGGAGCTAAATACACACTGCATACTGCACTTGCTGTATGCAGGTGGCTATTTAATTATCAAGTTAGGTCGTTTAGATTACTACTTACAGAGAACTTCATGTGAAATGTTGCAGCAGCTAACTGTTAATGTTATTGTAATTCTATGCTCACAAACAGCAGAATTGTACTTAAATGTCTTTAGGCTTCAGGATGCTGGAATCCACACTAAACAGGTAAAATGTGTGTTTTCATTATAGGACCTTACAAACCATTTAATTTTTTTTTTTTTGATTCTGCGTTACTACTCCTAGCTGGTGTGATGTGCCCCTAGTGACACCCTAGCTGGTGTCCCAGCTAGTTCCCCTGTGAACTAGCTAAGTATAACCAGACTTCCAACTCGCATACATTTGTGAGCAGAGGTCCTCAATCAGGTTAAAGCTGGAACATGAAGGGAAGAGTTTTCCAGATTCTATAAAGTCAGACGAGGAGAGCTTAAGTTTCACAACTTCAGGCAATGGACAACATTAAGAAAGCCTAAATAGTAGATTTGTCCTCTCTACCTAAATACTTCAAACAATAAGAAAGGGTATTTCATACGAGTTCTGTATTTGAAGCAGCAGTGGCTGTTCCTTGAACAGTGAGAAGCTATTTACTTATCCACAGAGAAAGTCATTTCAGAAAGCAAAGACAGCAGATGACCATGGTGCCTGGAGCCCAGTCCCAAACAGCTGTGCAGCTGTCACTGAGGACCACCCAGCAGAGCAGTCCTTTAGAGAGAAGTGGAGTTTCCTTTTTCCTGGGGGATTCACACCCACAGTTCTCACCTTGATACCAAGTGCTCAGGCCATTGGGCAGTTCTGTAGAAGACAGTTTCCACCCTTCTTTTTAAAAACATTTGACTTTGGATGACAGAACTAATCTCTTCCTTAGGATACTTCCTTTGGATAGTTAAGATATCAATTCAAGGCCTTGATGGAAGGACTCCTTAGTGTTTTGCATTCAAACATAAGGATATTGCAAAGCCTCTGAGCCGCAAATCTCCAGGGGCCAGGAGAATGATTTGAAGCAGTATCTTAAACTCTTCCCTAGGCTACTCTTACAGACAGCTTGATGGGCCTGATGGGTTTGACACAGCCATCTCCATGTTTCTAGCAGGGGCTGAAATCTAGGCAAATACACAAGCTGAATGCTGTTTTTTGTGAAGGCTGAATTGTTTCTGGGCATGCACAAGAGCAGAGTATCAGGGATAGAGTTTAGGCTCTTTTCGCATCAAGTCAGCTGGGGTGGGCCTTTGCAGTGTTGGGTTTGTGGGGGATTTAGGTGCCTCTGTGCCACTCTAGGAATCTATAATCTCCTTTGGCTCTCTCCCAAAGCAACCAAAATCAAGTTAGCTAAAGCTGATTGGCCACAGAGTTTAGCTTAATTCAGTCAAGTCATTTAAACTGATTTCAAAGCAGAACTGATTAAAGGAGACTCTACCTAAACTCAATATAAGCTGATGTTAAACAGGGGCACAGAAAAGGTGCTACCGTACAAGTAGATGGTTGATTGTTATGCAGAAAAGCATATTGTAAGCGTAAACTAAAAATACAGTATTTTCTTCAGTTTAGCGATATAATAGTATTTCTCACATTCTGGGTAAAATGCAGCTGTAAAGATAACATTAATGAGTAAGTCAGTGTTCATAACTAATTATTACTAAACAAAGCTTGAGTTGGTAATCAACTCAAGGTACAACCAATTCACAAAACAAAATCTGCTATCTTATTGTCTTTCTGAAACAAAAATGTTCTTTAACAGGGCTATCTTTTTAAAATAATGAAGGGACTAAGAGGATGAGCAAGAGAAGCCTTTTTAGTCACTTTGCTGTGCTTATAGATCATTTATGATAATGTGGCACATATGTGCAAGCACAGGCATATTCATTTTACATTTATCTTTTTATTTAAGTTTAGGAATTGGTATTTGAGAGGCTATGTTTCTTAGAAGTAAATCTTAAAAGCTGAAAAAGCATCAAGGAAATGAGATAGAAATCACGTGACCCCTCATATAATTTTAATATAATTACAATTTTAATAATGTTCATATAATCTAATATCTTAATATTATATAGTTATATGTAATATATATAACATAGTCTATTAATATATTGATGTAACTTAATATTTTAATAATATATTACTAGTAAACACAGGAGAATCATTATAAGAATTCTACCCAGCAGTAGGCAAAATTATAGAAGAAAGTTAATATGTTTAACCCTTTCCTTTTTTGTCCCATACTCCCAAATATTGACTGAACTTGCACTGGCTGACCCATTCGACTCTGGAAAGAATTTCCACTGATGATGAAGTAGACTTCCTAAGGAAATTTCTCCCAACTGCACTGTAGTTGCAGTAACAGTAACTACAACATTATTGTAAATTTAGTTGCAAGTACAGTTACAGCATCCAGCCTGGCTTCTCAATAGTACAGAAAGCTCTAAAGCAGGTCTATGCTAACGTTTCAGCGCTCCCACTGCTGGAGGAATTGCAGTAGTAGTAATGCAATGGTGGAGGCTGCAAAGACCCTTACTTGCTAAGGAGAGGCAGCCAGGGAAAAAAATACAGAGGACTAGAAACTAGGAAACTCCAAAAGTGTTATGTAAAGCCAAACAATCCAAAACACCTATTTTGTTTTCTGATAAGAACCTACAGGAAAGGGACGGGAAAGGAGACAAATTTCTGCACATAACCAAAAGCCAAATATTATATTGGAAAATATTGAACAATACAGCTTTAATCCCCAGAATATGTAATACAAGCATTCCCCAACTCATTTCCCTGCCTCCCTCCTCCCTCTTGTCTTCTTGACAAGACCTACAGTTGTGCAGAAAATATTGAGCTATAAGTTAAAGGAGAAGATCCTGCTAGGAGATAATAGCATTGTTTTAGCAGAAAATTAATGGTTTCAGGAACTATGCATACATTGAGGCCAATAGCTGTGATGAAGTGTGAGAGGTCTCGACACTGCAATATAGTATCACTATTGCCTTTTGCAGTGGGAAGCTGAGATGACTCCTCACCTCTTAGTATCTCTTCAGTGTGAAAGCCCTTCAGTGATAGATTTAGGTTCCTGTGACCAGATCAATGAAAACTTCAAATTCCTAAGACCATTATCGGGAGAAAGGCCATCTTTCTATCAGATAAATCTATAGTACCAAGCAAAGGAAGCTGGAAAAAGCTACAGGCCATTTCAAAGCCCTCGTTGTTTTTAGCACGTGGTTTGGGGAAGGGCACGGTCCCCTAGATAATGACCAGCTGGCTTCAAAACTGTATGGCCTATCTCAAAGGACACCTGAAAATAAAGCAAACCAGCAAAGCTGCCTTTACAACATTATCTTGATAGCTGAGCAAACTGTCATTGAGGGCGATGGGTGCAAACACGCCTCCTTCCTTCAGGATAGATGGATTCAGCTGTAGAGCTCATTTTTGGGACGAGAGTGACGGGTTTTACGTGGGCCCAGGGAGGGCTGCAGGCTTGTTGCGGTGCCTGGCCGCCTGCGGGGGAGAGCCAGGAGCACTGCCGGGGACGAGGCCAGTCGCCCCGAGGCGCAGCTGCGGTGTCACCCCGAGGCGGCCCAGGGGCTGCTTTGGGGGCAAGCGGATCCTCAATGGGGGGCGGGGGGGGGGGCTGAGGGACAAACCTGCCCTGCTGCCTGCATGGGAAAATGGCTTGGAAATAATCAGGTTTGCATCACAAAAACACCCAATCGTGAAACTCTCAGCCAGCGAGATTTTATGTATTGGCTGTAACTTCCCGGAGCCAAAGCCGTAAGGCGGGGGCGTTTGGCTGGGCGACGAGACGCACCGTTTGGACAGAAACACCGACGCCCTGTTTCTTTCCAAGGGGTTCATTCGGCACGGGCCCCGCGGGCTGCTGCGGCGCGGCCCCGCGCGCGCGAGGCGAACCGCCAGGCTCCCCCGCGCCCCGGCGGCAACGCCGAAACCCCCCGCGCTTCCCCCGCCGCCGCCCCCGGCCGGCTCGTGGCGGTGAAGGGAGTCCCTCCCGCCCCGCCCCGCCCCGCCCTGCCCCGCCCTGCCCTCCGCGGCCGTTGGCGGCGCCCCCCCCCCCCCGCTCCGCGCGCGGGCGGCGGTTGGTGCCGCCGCCCGCGCGCGGCGGGGAGGGGGGCGGACATGTTAGCGGAGGCTGCCGCGGTGCCTGTGACATTGCGGGGGTGTGGGGGTGGGGGCGTAAGATGGAGGCGGCGGGCGGGAGGCAGGCAGGCAGGAGAGGGAAGGAGGGCATCTGAGGTGAAGCGGGGCGGGGACGCCGGAGGGAGGCAGGCAGGATGGGCGGGCCGGGAGGCAGCGGGCGGTGTGGCGGCGGCGGCGGCGGGGGGGGGGGGCAGGCCGGGGACAGGGCTCGGCGGGGCTGCGGCAGGGGGGTGAGCCCCTCCGCTTCGCGGGGCGGTGGGGGCTGGAGTCGCGGGGGGAGAAAGTGGAACAAAGTGTTCGAGCAAACAGCCACAGGAAGCGCAGAAATGTGACTCACTACGGGCGGGGGGGATGGGAGGGGGCGTGATAAAAAAGAAAAAAAGATCCCTGCAAATATGTGTCACTCGCATGCAGGCTGCAATGGTGGCTGTTGTTTTTTAAACAAGAATAAAGGGGAGGGGATCTCTGGCTTCCCTAAACACGTATTGCCATGGCTCTATTTATAAATTCGCAGCAGCCTGTCATTTATTTAGTGAGCGGGTGCGGGTGCGCTTAAACTCTTCCACCCTCGAAAGAGGTTATTATTATACCCCCCCTCCAAATATGTTCCCGCAGCCTGCCAATCACTGAGCTGCGTCCACGTAGAGCTCCTTCCCTGCCATACAATGCAGACAAGTTCTTAGCTTTTCTAACAGCTAATCTTCCTATGAGCTAATGTTACGCTCTGGCAAAGAGTTCGGTCAGCGAGAAGAACAATAATTAAATAAAGGGGAGAGCCCCCGCCCCCACCCCATCCGATGACGCCCCAGTGGCCCCGGTGCGGCTGGGTGGTTTACAAAGGATTATACTGTGGGTTGCAAGGAGCTCCGCACACAAATATATATATATTTCAAACAGACCGAACGGCCCGAACCCGAGAGGGACGGGAGCCGCGGAGGTGGCCCGAGGCCAGGGCCCGGGGCAGCGGCGGCGGGGCCCCGCTGCCGGCTGGCCGCGGCGCGGCTCACGTGGGGCGCGGCGCGCGGGCTGGGGGCGGGCCCGGCAGCCCCCGATCTAGGGCAGTTTGTTCAACTGCAGTAACGGGAGCTCGATGTTCCCGCAGCGAAGGGATTTCTGAGAACTGGGACTGTGTCCTCGGATGAACCCGGCTCCCTCGCCTCCCCCTCCCGCCCGCTGCCTGCGCCACCGCCTTAAAGCGGCGATGCCGCGGCGCCGCGGCGGGACCGCCCTGCCCGCGCCGCACGTAGGCCTGCAGCCCGCAGTGCGCTGCGGGGCCGCGCCGGGCCGCCACCCCGGCCCGCCGCTGCTGGCTGCCCCGGGGCCTCTCCGCCGGCGGAGAGGAAAAGCGAAAGGAAAAAAAAAACAGAGAAAGCAGCTCGAAAAGCAGATAAGTTCCCTTCCGCCTCGGAAGGTGCCCCCTTCCCACGCTGGGACAGCCAGCCCGCCGGACAAGGCGCCAGGGCGCGGGCAACGCCAGCTGGCCCCAGCCAAGCCCCATCCTGGAGTGGCGGCCGGGTGAGCCGGCCAAGGAAGCTCCGCCGTGCGCCCCAAGGAGCTGCACGCCTGCGAGGCTGGCGGCACGGGCCCCCCTAACATCAATCATGCGCCAGCTGGCGGCGGGCAGCTCACCAGGGTGCGGGGGCACGGCCGCCGTCGAGGAGACCGCTGGAAGCAACGGCTCTGCCATGCTGCTGCCAGCTCTGCTTAAGGGACCTGACCACAGCCAACGCAATGCTGGCGGCAGCGGTTGCGTGCGCACGCTGCCGTGGTGTGTTACACGGCCGTGCACTAGGCACAGCACTTTCCTCCACACCTGGAAAGGCAGAAGGCCCAAAAGACCTCGCTCCTTACTCGAAACGCATGGTGAATTGCACTTCAGCTCACTGGATTTCAATCCCTCCACTATGTGTGCTTTCCTTACATGAAATGTTCCAACAGCCCATCTGATGGGGACAACTGGTGGGGATGTTTATGGGCTGTACTGCAGCGCCCCTTCCCAGAGATGGCCTCCATGGGGAAATGGTGGCTTTGCCAGACACTGGCTCTTACTATCAAGCCAATATTAAGAAGTTTCAAGGCCTTACATACAAAGGCACATAACAAACCCTCCTGGTGAGCTCACGTCCATTGTTCTGTCATAGAGATGCAAAAACCTATTTTCAGCTGGTATAGTAGCACAAATCCTGAGCAAGCAGAGGGAGGAATGCTTTTTTGATCAGTTCATAAAAAACGAATAGGGAGCATACCCAGCATGAATCACTGAATCAAAAGAAATTACATGATTTAAACCTACCCTAAAGCAAAGCTGATCCCCAGGCCGCATTTACCACGTACGTTGTGTGCTGGCTTTGTTGTGATGGCATTTTTCATTGGATGCCTTTGCTGTAGTCAAAGGTAGACATTCCCAAATTAACTTTAGTCTAGCTTTCTACTTCTGAACTTGAAACTCGCACACCCATACAGGCACTGAAAGAGAGTGTCTGATGCAGGCTGCAAAACCCATCTGGGATCCTGGGTACGTACTCAAGCAGCTAGCCCACGCTGAGTTCAATGCTGCCATGGCTACACTGCTGCTGGCATCCAAACTGAGTTTAAATCTAGCTCCCTTGGACCCACAGGGGCTGTAATTTTATTGAAGCATAGACATCCCCTGGGGACTGATCACCTGCATGGCTAAGCGCCGGGGGAGGGAGGAGTCATTCTGATTTCCGAGGTTCAAAATCAGCACAATTGGTCACATTAGCTGTATTCAGCAGATACTAGAAAGAGCTCATGACTAAGACCTGTGATTAATAACACAGTAAAGCAAAATTTGTGTGGAACTACAGGAGAAGAAGTTACAGGCAACAAAAGGCAGAGAAATGCCTACTCTCAGAGTAGCCAAGAGTTTGCCACGCTCAGTAGTAAAGAGGAAGGGGCCGTGCTCTCCCATATGACTGCCTACCCACAACACAAGTTCTTCCAGAAAGTTGAATTTGAAACTTCTAGTCCTCAGAGTCATCAATTTTAAGGTCAGAAGTGTCTTCCTTCAGTAGCCTTCTACTGCATTGCTGCTTTTAAAATGGACAGTCAGTTTGCTAATGTAAAAGAAGTTTCTGCATACTTACTGTATCTTGCGTGTGTTTATTTAGTAATCAGCTGTGCTGACTCTCATTTTCCCCTTCTGATCTAGAAAAATCAAATTTGAAGCCTTCTGTTACTTCAGATGACTTTCCAAAGCAACTTTTTCTCTGTCTCATGTGTTCAGTGCCTAAGAGGCATCTCTTCAAAAGGTTAAAACATTTCCTTCTTACTGCATTAGGCTTTGCCAAGGTTAGTTGCTGTTGTCTCATGAGAGGGGGCGCTGTATTTCATGGTATGGTATGCAGAGAACCTGTGCAACACATTGTTGTGAAAGATACCATGTGCATGTAAAATATTTTATAATATGTTTGTATTTATATGACTATTGAATACTATTCTGTAATGCTGCCTGAATATCAGATATGCCTAACAAATTTTCAGCATGGCCACAAACTTTAAGAATACAGATTGGCAAATAGGCCATTTACACTGGCATATTATTGTAGCAATTTTGAATCACCTCGTCACCGGTCAGTCCTCAATGGCTAGTCAAATCATACTGAGGTTATATTAAACACAATTTCAAGGACTGTGGAGGATGAAAAAAGTCAAGGCAGGAACTGAAATAATATTTGGAAGTTACGGCGTTCAATGCACTAACAAATATTAATACAGGAGCAAAAGGGATTTCTGTATTTTAGCAGGAAGACACCAACAGAGAAGAAACTTCTGTGGTCTGTAAAAGAGCTCAGGGGAATAACTGAACAAAATCGGAAGTAAAATGACTGATTTCTGTATGTCTTTATGCACTCATTTGCCAGTTAAAGAAAAGCCTTCTCAGTCATAGCAGCACAAAGGTCATTTACACGAAGAGGCCGTTGGAGCACAAAAACTTCAGCGCTCACGCAGACTGCAAGTCTCTTCAAGCATGACTGTGTACCATGCTTATTCTCCAAGCAAACAAGGATGCAATTTTTAGCCAATGTTAAGCACAAGATCAGAGTGTAGGCGACTAGGGGGTGCAGAAAAGGAGGGCTGGTTTGTTTTTTACTCTGAAGAAAAACTTCTGGTTTTGCAAATAGAAAACATTTTGAAAATCTCAGTAAAGGTAACTCCACTTTCATCGTAACCTAACCTCTTTCACAGAATCTGTACACAACTTTATAATAAGGAAAATATAAGTACCATATAAAGGATCACTTTTGCCTTCACATATGCGAGACACATACAAGCGAACTTGTTCTTCCTCTCCTTCTTTACACATGCCTGAATCTCACTTCTCGTTTTCCCCTTTGCCAATTCCCCTCTGCTGCGCCCCTGTGAACAAGGAGGGTGCGAGCTGCTAGCATGTAACTTACTGGTGGGACCGGAGTCCTGCCTCATTCTCCGAGAGGAGAATCTCAGAGTTACCATCTTTCTCTTTTATGCCACCCATAGCAGACAGCTCTTACTAATGTGTATTTCCTCTGGGTCAGGGAACAAGCAGCCTCCTCAAAAACTGCTGCTAGTGACCTCCACCCTGACATGAAGGAAGTAGCTGCCAGCTGTGCTGTACTGCTCATGTGTGGCCAGTTTCAACAGCAAACCCATGAGAAGCTGGTCTGAGGCCATAAACAGCAAGTTGAATTTGGACTCTAGACATTGACGAGTGCCATTTAGTCTTGCAAGCACCCAAGCTTTCAGGTTTATTGAATGCTTGTAGAGGATTTCACTGTTACCTCAACAAGCTATGATAAACATCTTTGGTCATCCAAATACATTCTAGATATTGCAATAAAATAGCTTTGTTATGAATTAAAAACTGAGCTATAGATTAAATGGATGTTTTGAAATCAAATCCAAATATTCTCTTCACTACAGCCCAGTCTAGCTGATGGCGCCTATCTGTGATCATGTGAAGACAAAACAGATTGCAAGAATAATCCCATTCCACTGTATGTATATGCTGTTGTTTAGAAGTAATTGTGGTCATTTTGAAACTGTCTCCAAGGATGAAGTTCTGCTAACATCGCTTAGTATGTGATGTTTGGACCTAATTATCTGGGAGTCTCAGAACTCTGGACTCCTAAACATATCAGTTATTTTGTCTTTAATATTATTTTATCTTTAATAGGCAATGTAGTTCTGGAGGCATACTGAAGTTATCTAAAAAGCTCTGTATGAATCTTCTTTATGGAATTTGTCACAGATTATTTTCTAGCCTTTATACTACATGTGAAGGGTTAGCTTAAGAGAAAATAAGCTAACAGATAGAAAAAGGTACTATTTCCATTTTTTGGTTGTTAACACTTCCCTCTGTGAACAGTATAAAGTAATGTAAATTTCCTGAGTCTGCAGGAGCCTAAAACAATAGCCTTAAGAGAAACGCAAGGTTGTCCCAAATATCTCAAGATAACCTCTTTCCTAAAGAACAATTATGGCAATCTATGATTCAACTACTGATTTCTGCAGGAAAAATATTTCTGCAGTAGTGAAGTTAGGTGTGCGGTACTGCTAGATGTAGTGACATATAGTGGCGCAAAGAAAGAAGAAAGGCAAGGGAATGAGAAAGAAAATGAATGCAGTCCTGCTTGCCTAGACTGTGTGATAATTATGATTATTAGAGGTCCTGAGCCATCAGCCTGAAGTTTTTGAGCATGTTTCTCTTCTGAATCACATCATCACCAGCACCATTACCTCAGGCTGACTCAGTTTACCTAAGTTACATTTGATCCCAAGAACTTGAGTTGTTGTGCTACCCTGCTGCACATCACAGCCACACTTAATGACTCTCTATCTCTCTCCAAATAATTTCTCATCAGGAAAAATGTTTCAGTTCTTGTCTACCAGCACGGCATCTGTAAAATCCTTTTCTCCAGAACAGCTCCTTCTACTCAGACAGACCAATGAAATCAGAGTTGTCTCTTCTAGGTATATAGTTGAGCCACTGGTACTCCAGAGAACAAGCCATGTTTATTTCAGTATTAGTGATACATGAACAACAATACGTTCTGTATCTCTTTCCGATCAGATCTGGATAACATGGCCTGTTATTCTTCTCAGTGTCTTGCAATCACCAGAGACCAACGGATGCAGGATCAGCTGGGAAAATTCTCAGAGAACAGGGTAAAACTGACATTCATCCCTTGATGGCTGCCTTGTTAGATAAATTGCTCTATTCATGTTTTCTGTTTGATTTGCATCAACTTGCAGATGATCCAGTAACAGATGTAGCCACTAGTTCTTTTGTGTTAGTTTTTTTCCCCTCAGCTATGATATGCTAAATGATTTCAGCCTTACACCAATTATCCATGGCAAAGGATTATTATTGCCTGGGGTTGTACCTAGAGATTTAGTGAGCTAGTGTACAAAATGGCTGACTTCTACTCATTTTTATTTCTTGCAGGAAGAGAGCAAGCAATGCTGTTTCATATTCTGTACTCACTTCCTAATTATTTCCATATTCAGTTAAAGAGATTAAAAGCAATCTGTAAAGCTCTTTACAGTTTGGGCCCTGTCTGTTTTTGCAAGGAAGGATGGTCTGTGGCCAAAGCACTGGAAACTGTGGAAACCGAGGTTGGATTCTTGGCCTGTTACAAGGCCTTAGTGACCTTGCATTGTAGACAGCTCAATCTCTTTGTCCCTCAACTCACCACTGATAAAATAAGAGTAAAATTCCTCTGTCTGCAGGAATACTTTTGTATGCGTACAAAGATTTTAGAGGCACTTGGGTTTTACTTTGATTAATGCTTTATAAATACCTATGTAAATAATTTCAAAGGCAGAGTCTTTCCCCATTATTCTCTCTCCCAACACTTGAGAAACAGAAAAATACACCAACTAACATACTTCACATCTCACTATTTGTGGTTTACGGATGATGGCAAGTTCCTTGCTTTTTATAGCACTTAATCCAGAAAATTATTTTTCTTTCTACTCTTAGAGAGTGAAAGTCAGTTCACCTTGACATCACACTATAAGCTCTATTTGCCAGAATGGATGGAGATGACAGGTAGAGGTGGTAGGTTTTTTGGAATCATTTGACTTGCATGATAGGAAAAACCTTTAACCAACCTTACCTTTGTTTAGTGGTTGTGGCTTATATCAGCAACAACGTAGGTAAAAACATTTTATAAGGTAATAAAACTTCCCTGAGCAGTGGAACCAAGGAATCCTGGCTTCCAACGGTGCATGTCTAAAGCGCGAGCTTTTGTCAAGATATCTGAGTGTCTAGCAAAGGGCAAGCTCATACTGCAACTACATCCTCAGGGAAGATACTAAAGAGGTTTCTCTCTTCTCTGCCCATCACCTATTTTCACTAAATTTGCAGGAAGTTCATATCTTCAGTATGAAATTCACTTGAAACTGGCTGATAAGCTCAGAGGTATTAGGGGGGCAGATGAAGAGAAAGACAGGTGTACAGATAGCATGATAACCTAAATTTTGTTTCCACAGAAAGCCATCATAAAAAATGAACTGAATAATGCTTCTGAATAACAATAGCAAAGCCAGGTGATAACTTCAGCAGCATGCAGTCTCGCAACAGAGAGCAAAGACT
The DNA here is from genome assembly GCF_036417845.1 of Apteryx mantelli. Classification (NCBI taxonomy): domain Eukaryota; kingdom Metazoa; phylum Chordata; class Aves; order Apterygiformes; family Apterygidae; genus Apteryx; species Apteryx mantelli. The sequence continues at coordinate 26,118,847 of NC_090020.1, read as the reverse complement.
GGTCTCCTCTCTGAGTCCTGAAAAAAAACATAAACAACCCTTAGTTTGTTTTTGTAACAACAGCTGTCAAACATTATGACAACTATAAAAACCAAGATGAAGATGAACGCATGACTAGACAGATCGAGACTGGACAATGATTGCCAGGTTCTCAGTGCCAAGGAGTGTTCCTGGCTCTTATTTCAGTGGATGATGCTTTGACCTTCAAAAAGATAAGCATATACCTAAAAGTATTGTGCTACCTGAAGGTATACCCATCCTGCCACCTGCCTTCTTAAGCTCCACTGCAGTAAGTCACATCACCAAGTGCTTGAATTTCTCTAAGGGGCTTTGAAAGGAGACTGGATTCCTGTTTATTGCACAGAATCTATATTAATCTCCTAAATCTTCAGAGTGCTTGCTGATCGCTTGCAGGCCCAGGAGGGACTTATTTTTTCTGCCTCTTTACAAAACTTGACTTCTGGGGCTTGGGGTTTTGAAAGTGAGACTTGCAGGATGGAATTGGTGGAAGGGAAGTTGGCCTTCTGACTGTGAAGCACACAGCAACTAGAAAAAGTATGTGAGATAGGGTGCAAAGGTGCATAAAATATTCCTCAGACACCTGATTTGTGGGATTCCCTCTGCACTTGGAGCTGAACCAGTTACCAAATCTTTGGTCAGGAAAAAACTTCCCCCAGGACTGTTGAGGTGGTTTAGTTTTCTACCTACTCCGTAACAGGGAAAGTAGTCCACTCTGCAAAAAATAATAATATATTGGCAATAGACTGGAGTCCTCCTACTCTCTCCCAGGGACCCTATTGTAAATGCGACTTTTGATCCTTTACGGAGATACACCAAAGGGTGCCAGGGAACGGTCTGCATGCCCCATGGGCCTGCGCTGGCTCGGTCTCGTGTGTGCAGTGCCTGAGCAGCCTCCGCCAGCCGGGTGTCAGGGGGAGCGTGCTCCCTAGCCGGCTCATTCAGAAAACGTGTGCTGACACGGTTTCCGCAAGGTGGTACAGAGCTGCCGGTAGCACGGCTGTTTGTGCTGGCAGGGAGAAGCGAGGCTTGGTGGGGTTTCTCCAGGCACGCCAGTGAGCCAGACTAAAAATACACGTATGCATACGCAGAGAGGTTACTCGCTAAGTAATTTTACGGTGACCTAAACTTGCGATTTCTTGCGGTGGGTGGAGAGAAGGCCTAGCTGTTTGCTATCCCACTTATTTAGTCCTGAATATTGATATTTTGGTAATAGTTGAAGGAAAAGCCGATGAAGCCAGAGGCTTCATCAGATCTTCTCGACGGCACTGCTGGATGATGTGCGAAGCCCTTACATCAGCAGACAACTTTCAGACACTTTCAGCGTGGGGCGAGAACCGACGCTTCGGCCACTTCGCGTCAGTGCATCACTGGAGGAGCTCCGGCTGCCCCCGGCAAAGCGGAAACGCGATGCCCTGGAGAGGCAGCGGGGATCTGCCGAGTGCCGCAGCTACGGCAGAGCCCGCCGAAGGCTTGGGGGCGCGGGACGAGCCCCTCAGCGCCCCCGGGCCGGGGTGGGGTGGGGTGGCGGCCGTTGGGGCGGGGGCGGGGCACGGCCTGCCGGGCGCGGGTCGGCCCGCCGGGTTTACAAGTGCTGCGCACCCCGCGGAACGCGGCGCCGATTGGCCGAGCCCTTGCCAGTGACATCAGCCGGCTCACTTTTCATTGGCCGGTCGGTTGCTGGGACTGTAGGGCTACCAGGGAGGCACTTAACCCGCTCGGCGCCGCGCGGCCGCCCCGCGCGGCGGAGGCGCCCGGGGCCCCGCCGGCCGCTCCCGCCTCCTTCCGAGCGAGGGCGCGGCGCCGGCGGGGTCACGCGAGCCTCGGGCAGGCTGCGGCAGGGCAGCCGCGAGGGGGAGGTGGTTCCCCCTCGCCACCCCGCTCCCCCCCCCCCCCCGCTCCATCGCCCTTTTAAGCGGGCGCGGCGGGGCACCCGGAGTAGCACGCGGCATGGGGAGGGAGCGCGGCGATTGGCCGGGCGGCCGCCCGCTGGACACACCCCCCATGCAAAAAGGCCGCTCTGAGTGGAAGGGGGAGAAGGTAAACAGAGCCGGCTCGCCCTGCCCGCTGACCAATCGGGGGGCGGGAGGGGGGCTCCGAACCTGACGTGATGGGATTCGGCGAAACTGTTACTGAGCAGGAGCACGCGGGCGGCGAGCGCAGCGCCGGGCGCGGGGCGCCCAGCGGCTCCAGCCTCCTCCCCGCCGGCGGCCGCGCCTCGGCGCCCGCCGCCGCCAGACCCGGCGCGGCCGCGCGGCCGGCGCCCGGCGAGGCGGCGCGCCGCGCCTCGGCGCTGCCCTCCGCCCGCTGAGTGCCACCTCGCCTCCGCCGCGGAGGGGCGGCGGGCGACGGACCTTGCCCGGGCGCTGCTCCCTGATTTTATTATTATTTTCTTCCAGCGCATTTTCTCCCCTAAAGCCCCGACTCGAGGCGGCGGCGGCGCCGCGAGCCCCGGGGGCGGACCATGGCTAGCGGCCCCCGGCGCGGCGGCGCGGCCGGCCCCGCGGGCGCGCACTGAGGCGCCCCTCGCCGCCGGGGGCTCGGCGGGGCGCGGCCGGCAGCGCGGAGCGCAGCGCAGCGGAGCGGGGGGCCGCGCCCGGCGGCGGCGCGCCCTCACCATGTCGGCCGTCGCCTACATGGACTTCGTGGCCGCCCAGTGCCTGGTGTCCATCTCCAACCGCTCGGCCGTGCCCGAGGCGGCGCGGCTGAAGGTGCCGGGCGAGGCGGAGGTGGGCAAGGAGCTGCGCGACCCCCGCGACGCCTGGAAGGACTACTGCACGCTGGTGACCATCGCCAAGAGCCTGCTGGAGCTGAACAAGTACCGGCCGCTGCCCGCCCCCTCCGTCTGCAGCGACAGCGTGGAGAGCCCCGACGAGGACGTGGGCTCCGACAGCGACGTGACCACGGAGCCCGGCTCCAGCCCGGCGCGCAGCCCGGCGCCGGGGCAGCCCCCGCGCCTCCGCGGCGCCGCCGCCCCCAAGGGCAAGCTGGCGGCCGAGAAGCGGCACAAGTGCCCCTACAGCGGCTGCGGCAAGGTCTACGGCAAGTCCTCCCACCTCAAGGCCCACTACCGGGTGCACACAGGTCAGCGGGGCGGCGGGGGGGCCTGTCCTCGCGTGAACCCCGCGGGCGCCGCAGTCCCGCCTTCCCGGCTTTCTCCCTCTTTCTGTGCGTCTTCTGCTCCGTCCTGCCGCTTTCCCCCCCTCCTTCCCCGCGGTGCCGCCCCGCGCTGCGAGCGAGCGAGCCGCCGCCGCACGGAGCTCCCGCTCGGCGCCGCCGGAGCCCGGGCGGCCGCTGGCGGGCGGCTCCGCGGCGGCGGCGCCGGGCGGCCGCGCTGCAGCGCGCCGCTGCCCCGCGCCGTGACCGCCGCTGCCCCGGCCCGGCCCGGCCCGCTGCAGCGGGAATCCTCGTGGTTCCGCCCGGGAGCAACACGGACGCGGTTTTCTTTCTTTCTTTCTTTCTTTCTTTTTTCCGATGTGAATGAGCAAGCTTTCCAGACGCCGGCATTTTGCACTAGCAGAGGTTTTGGCCCATATTTCAGAAATAAAGCAGTGGCCGGAGGTTAAAAAAGCCACCCTGCTGTGCTTCAAAAGGACACCTATCTGCCGATGCTTAACAACTGATTTTGCCTTTTGAAGCTAGGTTTAATTCATCAGCTTTGCAGTCCGTGTTCGGGTATCTTGGGCTGAGCTTTACTTCGTGCCGGGGAGCCTGAGTGTCTCGGGTCCTAGGGGTGGTGGCTCAGACGCTGACACATGGGATGGTCGTGGCTACGAGCATGTTGCCTCCATGCCGTATCTCATTTCTGGCCTACGTGAAGTGAACTGTTAATTTCAGCAGAGCTCCTCGCAGAGGCGAGGCCGCGTCTCCCTTGCACAGTGATAAACTGGCGCCTTTGGCTTCCCTGGCAGACCTCCTCAAGCAGGTGAAGAACCAAAGGGGCTTGAGGGGGGAATTTCAAAAGCACGTGCTGTACAAACCTGGGTCAACCCTACAGGCTCCCAGTGCAAGAGACTTTCTTCAGGGAGCTGAGTTACTTTGCAAATGATACCAGTAGGTTAACTTGGGCTCCCTAGATGTGGCTCACTTGGCCTAGAGGATTTGGCCACTGTCCATACGGTGTTGGCTTCTGCTCTGCCCAGTTGTTCCCATTTATACCTGTTATCACAATCTAGCTGAGATGGCATTTTGCACAAGGGCTTCATTCATAAGACCGTGTGCTTTAATACCCATGTACTCACCCAAGTGGTTTAGAGGGTGTGGCAAAATGGAAACCTAGTGATAAAAAATATCTGCTGCAGCAATTCTTAGTTCCCCCAGCTCTGCCGAAGAACTAAGGGCATAGTAATTGTAGACTTTTTTTTTTTTAAGCCCTTTAGTGCAAGTGGCTGAATAAAAACCATTACATGTCTGAATTGCAATTGGGGTCACAGTGCCAGTACAAAAGGCTGCTTAAAAATTGCCCTAAATTAAAGGGTGGTGTATGAGTGTGGAGAGGAGTGGATCAAAGGAAACAAACACTGCCAATGCTTATTTCGCCTGCTTCACATCTGTTTTGTAGATGACTGATCTTTTCTGGATTTTGTAAATTATCAGTGATGGTAAGCAGTGAGGTACAAAATGAATACCTCACTGAGAAACATACCACAAGGCATTGCTTTAGTATTTAGTACTGTCTGGGTAGGGCATGGCCAAATCCAAACTTTGGCTGAACTCCTATTGCTCTGACTTGCCTGTTCCTCTAACTGTATGTGCATTGCAAAGAAGGAGACCTGGAGTTGGCTACCTACCTGTGTGCTGCTGTGCCTGCTGGCAGGTTTCCTGTATGTTCAGCTCAGGAGGTCACAAGAATGAGGTTTGCTGGATGTAGTGAGCTCTGTGGTTAGGTAGTTAGGAGTGTCTCCCTGAGCCAGGAAAGAAGATGATCGGTGATGACCCTTAACTACCCTCTAGGTCTACCCCGGGGGTTGTTTTATTATCAATTCAAAGTTTTCAGCTTTAATGCTCTTTCGGAGGCTGAATGTAACTGATATCTTGCAGAATTTTGGCTCGCAAGTGACAAAGGAAACACATTAGTATCATTTCCATGTAGTACCCATTGCTCAGATGTCCATCCTGATATGGAGACTGGAATAGGCATCAATTGGGATAGCATTTTGGGTGCTGAGATGCAAATTAATATACTGCAGAACCCACACTGTTTGCTGTAAGCGCTATTGTCATAAGTATCTTCTGAAGTGGCATGAGGTTTACAGCATGCCACCCACAAGTGGGTGGCCTTAGCTCCAAGTATCAAATGTTTAACTCACATACACTAATGTACCTTCACTGCAGTTCTGTGTAATTATAAACATTACAAATATCCAAACTAATAAACATTCAGAGCTTTCTAATGTGAACAGAGTTAACTGTAGATAACTGAGATGCTAAATGATACTGCTAATGCTAATTATTTTTATAAATGGTAGAACAATTCCATAGCAACAGTGAGATACGATTGGACCTCCAGACTTATTCATAACTACGTGTTGCAGAGAACGTTAAACTCCTCATTACATTTTGTTCCATTTTTTTTAATCGTTTCTCTTTCGTATCTCTGAGCCTTTTGAATACTTTCTATCTACTTTCCATTTTTTAATCTGAGGTGATTTTCCAGGCCATCAACTTGTTTTCTTGCTGCTTGTAGCCTTTAGTTGAAGTGGATACATATCCACTAATAGAAACTTCCTGGTCTTAACTTTTTAATGTTTACCCCCATTCTCTCAATCTTGGAAGATGACCTCAGGATTTCCATTCACACCCACAATCTTCCTTGAACCAACATCCCTTTTTACTCATGGATGCTAGCTAATCAAGTTAGAAAGCTCTGAATACTGATATGTGCTGTTGAGAATCTGAATATTCACTGGACCATCTTTTGTCATCTCATGGAAAGTGAGGCGTGAAATGACAGATAAAGTTAGAAGAACAAAGACTTGATGTTCAAAGGTTAAAGGTCTGTATCTTATTAGTATTTCCCTCAGCCTGTTGGTTCAAAGGCATCCTGTATTTCTGAGACTAAAAATTAGTGTGTGATAACTATTAGTTTGCATGAGTTGCAATGAGTTTATATCCATTAGTTGCATATAGTTTGAGCCTTTGAGTTCAGTTCAGTTTCCAATTACACATCCATCCAAAATTGTGTTCTGTGGTGATCTTAATGAAAAAGTCAGTTGATGGTACTTGCAAAAGCCTGTGATACAAAAGTATTACCTGTCTCATCCCTACTACCCAAAAATAACTTGAAATTTGTTATTTAAATTCTGACGTCCCAGACAGGAACACTATTACAGGTAAGATTGTTCCATGTGAACTATTTCCAGGAGCATCTCTGAGGTGTATGGTAGAAGATACAAGGTGGCATTATCCCAAAGAGCTCATAAACCAAAAGCTGTTTGTCTGGAGGGCAGATGGAGGATGTGATATACAAAGTGACCTTACCTTCATAGATAGTATTATGAGAATAGGACATGTAAACTCAAAACTAAAGTTTGGAAGTGGCAGAAAGGATTACAACAGTGGTCTGTCTGCAGGAGAGTCTTCAGCATTGAGGTGGCATGGGCAAGTCTTGCAGACTTTTCCTGAGCATGGAAAAAGACCCAGACACCCAGGCAAGATGTGGACAAGACCAGAGCTGCAGAAGCAATGCAGAGGTCAGGAGAAAGCAAGTGACAATGCAGAACAAGAAGATGACAAGTACGAGCAGATATGCAGAAGGTTATCTTGAAAATACAAAGGCTTCTTCAAATAGATAATTTCAGGCATTTAAGAAGGCCAGTAATATGGTTGTTACCTTAAAAAAAAAAAGAGGGGAGGAAGAAAGAAAAAAGGAAAAGAAAACTTAACAGAGAAGGATGTGCAGGCCAGAGGACTTCCAAGGAAAATAAAGGCAGGTGAGAGTAAACAAGCGATCTCAGTCAGAAGGCCTGGGCAAGGAAAGCTGAGCGAAGGGTGAGATACCAAAAGAAACACAGGAAAGAATGTCTAAGCTAAATTAAGGAATGTATATGTGATAAGAAGGTGTGAAGGAAAGCCAATTAAAGGGTATATGGCAGCTGAGAGCAGATCCTCCTGGCTAGGAAAAAGCAATAGAGAAGGTACCATGAAGCTAGTTTGTGCGATGCCTCTTACAGGAGCTGTAGAAGTTTACTTGCTTGGGGAGATGAATCCCAGACACTTCCCAGAACTATGTTACTGTTTGGGAAGTCCATGTCTACATCAGGTACTCTTAAGAGGTTGGACATATGCAAAAAAGAGCTGTTGTGTAAAAAGTTCTCTCTCCTTAACCAGCCTTTGCAGTGAACTATGTCATCTTGTAAATCGGCTCCAAACAATGCAAAGAGTTTTCTAATATTAGGTACTGCATACGCCCTTAAACTCTTCTGACATTTTGCTCTAATTGATAGTCAGTAGTAGGCTGTCGGGAGAGGCATGGATCCATGGATCACCATTTTACAAAGTGAAGCTGAGGAGCATTTTTGGTAAAAAGGAGAGAGAAACACTGCAGCTGATGAGTGCAGCAATCTAGATATCACAGCGTTGGGCCAGGCCCCATATCAGTTCAGTGTGGTTTTGACTGAGCTGCTTTGTCATTTATGTTCTAGATAATCACTAGCTCGACAGACTGTACAGATGCTGATATGCTGACAATCCTCCGCTTGCCTAGAGATTTTGGGGGTATTTTATGTAGAGCATAATCTGAAATTTAGCATTTTAAGCCTTTCTTATCCAGCTCATGCGTCGTCACTTTGCCACTTTCTTTACAGAAAGACCAAAGGACAGAGTGGACCCAGCAGGATATTTTTGCTAAAACGAGAGCTCCAAGAATTTCCAAGAATGCTCCATGCTTCCAAGAATTTATAAAAATACGTAAATTCCTGGAATGCTAATAGGCATATTTCCAGGTCTGAGAGAAACATGATCATATTGCCTGGAAGCCTTGCTAGCTGAGCAAGGCAGGCGAAAATCATAAAGATTAAGTTCAGTGTTGCCCAACTTTCAGTTGTGGGGGGAGGGGGGATCTTTTTTTTTCTTTTGTAAGTTAAGTGAGAGTATATTTCACAATGGGAAAACACCCCAGAAAAGTTTACATAGGTTGTATTAAAGTAGTCAGTGTAAGGAAGTGCACGTGTAGGAGAGAAGCAATGAGCAGGCATCACCCATACAAATGTGGCTTCTGTTGCCAGATGGATATATTGAAAATGCAACTCCAGTGTCTTCCTGCACACTGTTGTGCTGTGGTGTTGAAGACCATGTGGTAGGCATCACCTGCTTTTTTTTTTTTTTTTTTAAAGTTTGTGTGTCTTGCACCCCTAGCTGCTAGGATCAGTGTGGGAACAACCATTCCCCTTCATTAACTGCAGTACTGTTCTGTGCCACGCTGTCATTCATTGCCTCACAGAGCTCCCAAACCTGCAGCCGGAAGAGCAGGGAGAAGCCAAGCTGAAATTAAAAGGCCAGACTCTGGAGTGGTGATAATAAGGCACATTCCAAATAATGTTTATTTGTGATAATGTAGTTTATCAGCTAGATGCAAGCTACGGTGACTATGAATAGCTTGAGAACAGTCTATAAATGCCTTAAAATTGAAAGAAGTCTGAAATATTGACTAAAGAATTCATAGTAAAATAATGAAAATTTTTTGTTATTCAGAAAGATCATATTAAGACCAGTGGTATTACTTGGTTCAGTCAAAGATGGACAGAAGCATTAAGCCGTGTGTGTTTCTGGCCTTGAGCATTAAGCTTGTCTGTACATGAGCAATTTGATAAGGTAACCACTGCTCAACTTCCCTCACACCTGTCTTCAGAGAACAGAAGAACATATTGCAGTGAGAACAACACTTGCTCTCAGAAGCTGAGCTTAGCTGCTGCCCACCCAGCTGTGGTAGGCCCTAAGGATGTGTTGACTGTGGATACTTTGGGCCAGCCCCACTGGCATGGAGGTTGCAACACCTGTCTCTGCAGAGCCAGATCACTGAGCAGAGTCCGAAAAAAGGCCTTCAGCTGAGCACCTCGAAGAGGGAGCCCCAGGTTTGCACAGGGCTGTCTGTGCTAGCATGTCATCTATAGTTCGGTGCCTGACTCCTGGGTGGAGAGAGATGCTCCTTTCTAGGAGGCCTAGCCATGAACCTTCTTCTGAAGCAAGGTGCCTGTGCCAAACCATTCCTTTTTGTGCTAGAGGGGACGAAGTCCATAACACCATTGTGCCCAGCAGCTCAGTAGCTGGAGAATGCTACTAGCAGCTGAAAGACCTGTTTTTCAAGTCCCTGCTATGTGGAGTTTGGAGAGAGTCTTCTCTGACTGGAACAAGTTTCCACCCTTTCCCCTGTTGAAGCGGCTCCCCTTTAACAAACATTTAATTATGTAGGCAGAACAGGAACCTAAACCTAGTGCTCCTCAATCCCAGGTAAGTGCTGTAAGCCCCAGAGTATGAGCTGGTCTCTCTCCATTGCTCAACTAATATTTCAATATTACTGTAAAATGGAAGAAGGTCAAATGTCAAAAAAATAGGAAAGGAGAAGAGGTAGAAAGTTATTCCAGAATATCCAGGAGTTTACTGCTGAGGATATTCCTCTTTGCTATGAAAAGTGTGGACTTAACTCTATGGTGGGATTTAAAAAGAGGTCTTCCATTTCCTAGATAGCTCCCCTGACTGATGGACACCAGGGAGTCCAGTCCCCCCAAGAAAGCCTTTTCTAAGGCAAACAAGGAGGAATCTAGTCCTGGAGAGAAGCTCCAAGGATATACCTTACATCCGACATCATATCAGATGGGGGTAACAGCAAGACTGAGTCTCACATGGATTTAGGCATGAGCTAGGACTCTCAGCAGCTCAGCAAAGCCGGGTTTTAGCAGGTACTTTTGCATCTGCTCTTTTGAAAGAAACTCAAACACCTGCGTGTGTAAGCAGCTGTTGAGTGGTGGCTTTGAGAATGTTGGAGCAGTCTAAATACTTGCTGAAGGCAGCTTTTTAACACCTTAATCATCCCATTTAGGACGTTTAGTCCTGAGTGCTGGTGGAATAAACCACTTGGTGCAAATTATCCATCCATTGCCTATCCTGTAATTGCCTGTCACTGATCAGGGATCTGTTTGATCTGTTGCCAAACTAACTGGTCCAGGTCTAAGTCTTTTAGAAATCTTTGTTTTATTCAAATAGTACCTACATGCTCAGCGCTGATCTTGCTCTGTGCTGCTTCTCACCAGTATCTGTAGCTTTGTGGTTGCCATGTGTTTTAATGATCCAATTCTGGAATATCACAGAAGGGGAAAAAGGCTGCTTGAAAGGCCTCCAATCATCTGCCCAGAAGTGGGTGTACAGCTGCATGCAAGATTTGTCTTCATCAGAACACCTTGGATTTTGACTGAGCGTCCACATGCAATGTCCCACAGGAAATGACTCAGGATGTGTGTGGGAAACAAAGACACTGGAGGAAAAAGTAAAAGAGACCTGAGATAACAGCTATTCTGGGGCAAGGAAGAAAGCCTGTCCTTTTTTTTTTTTTTTCCTCCTGCAATAAGCTGGACCATGTTTTGTAGCATCTACAGAACCTGTGATACTTCAGGAGGTGCTGAGACACTCAGGAGTGGTGGCTGAATGGGGGGGGGGGTCATAGGGAAAAAAAAAAAAGTGCTTAATCATGGTCCAGTCTAAGCCAAGGATTGTAGTTCAGGACCAGATCTTCCCAGGATACAAAGATTTCTTTGGACAGTTCAAGCTCCAGCAACCACAGAAGTTCAGGAGGATCTTGGAAGACAAAGGCAAGAAGAAGGTATGTTAGATTCTCTTATTTGAACCATGCAGAGTTGATTCTCTGTGTTGAAGCCATGGGAGTGCTGTTCCCCCAACCCCACACCCCAGCTTCCTGCAAACACTGGTCCTGTTCTCCTAAGTAATTTTGCTCTTGCCCAATGACAACGGGTTTCCTTATTTCAACATGAGCAAAACTCTGTGGGTTTTCCTATCTCCCTTTTTGCCATCAGCTCACTCAAATTTCTGACAGGAGGGGTTGGCCCTGCTTTAGTCTTCGGTCATGGCTAGCTATGCCATGTCACATGGCCAGACACAAAGTGGAAGTGAAGCACAGACATTGCATCCGAGAAGTTGAACTCAAACCATTCTTCAGTTTTGATACACAATATAGTTGCTGTTAGGCATCCCAGGCATCACAGTCCCACCATCTACTTGTTGGTCTTTTCATTGGTGCATATGTCAGTCAAGGATGTCTAGCTGGCCATTCATGCAGCTGTAACTACACTCCATTTGACTTTCTAGTTAATGTATGAAGCACCGTCATTAGCATTATTCGGTAGCAAACTGCACTAGTTAGCAAAGACCCCAGACTCTGGAATCATGACTGTGTCCAACTTTGCTTCTGTCTCCCTGAAAAACAAAGCAAGGAGTCTAGAAAGCTATTCATCTTGGCCAGGCTTCCACCCACAATCTCTGCAAGTCTTCTATAAAATCAGTACTCAAACAATTTTAGTAGTTCACTTAGTATTTCACTCCTTCACAGAAGCTCAGTTTGCTCCAGTCCTAGAGCATATCCTGTTATAAGCCAAGAGAATAGTCCAAGTGTATGATTGTCAACTTTGTCTTCTGCTTTTTCTAACACCGCTTCCCTTCCCACCCCCCCACCCTCCCCATGGGAAAAAAACTCAGTCCAGGACTTGTCTGCCGCTCGCTTGTCTGAATGAAGTCGCCTTTGTTAAAGCCACTGACCTGCAGCTCCCAACCTCAGTCATCCGCATCAAAGGCAGCGTTTTGTAGTGAGAAAACAGGTGGCAAATCAGGATAGTGGGTGCTACCTGTATTATTAACGAGTCTACTAATGCCCATTTTATCTTATTTTTTCAGAAACCCTTCCTGCACCAAGACCACAACATAGAAAATCTGGCATGCTCAGAGTAGGACAAAACTAAATAATTGACCGTCTAGTCAGAAGAAGATGGAAAGTCACCTGCTTTGGGTCATACAAAGCAGCTTGGATACAGACTTTTAAACTCTCAGAGAAAGAAGAAATTAACCATTTGAGGAAGAGGGTGAGGAGAAAGAACAGGGTGAAAAGATCAACTGAAGCAAGAGAACAGAGACCAAAAGGCAATGGCATGTACATCCATATGGGATTTAAAATGAGCTGGGGTTGCAGAAGCAAGAGTTCTTTGGACTCCAGAGAGGATCTATGAAGAGCCAAAGTCAGTCTACACTGTTCCCCCATCCCTGCACATACTGCTTCCCCAGATCCATCCCTGGAGGCGAACAGGACGAAGAACGACAGGTCTACAGACACAGCTATTCCAATAACCTGTAAACCAACTTCTGTTTCCTTTGTTGCTTCTGTTGTTACTTGGATATATTTTGAATAAAATTATTTACATCTTTTACCTCTTATGATCAGATTGCTATTGCACATAATTTTGAGTTTTTGTTGATGCATCATCATTGGCCATTTCTTCATCACTTGATTAAAATCCAAGCTAAGGCATAGCTTAAAATATAACAAGTATGCTGCCACCAAAGGAAGTTATATTTAATACTACTCAGTTTCGGTGCGCCTGTTTCAAGTGTTAGCAATACTAATCCCAAAAACAAAGAGGGGAAAAACATGAAAAAATATATGGCTGGGTTGGATGTGGCACAGAAATCAATAGCACCAGATGGAGGCAGCACCAGCATGTATTGCAGCTTTTTGTGCCATTGCCTGTCCAGCTGTATATGAGTCTCAGCATACCTCAAGATTTGTTTGCTCTGTAAACTCTTGCACAAACACCTCTCTGGCACTTTATAAAAATATTGTGTTGAATATAACCAGCAAATACAATGTCCATCTTTGCTGAGTACACAATCATCACATGTCAACAGACATCTCTGCTTTAAAAGCCTTCTGAGTGCACACTCCGCTGCTGCTCTGCATCTATTAAGTCAGTCACTGAACCACCACCTCTCTGGGCTTGTGTAATTGGTTATGGCTTTGTAACCAAGGGGAGCAGTAGATTTCCAGGCTCAGAGACAATCACTGAGGGCCTGGAAAAGTCTCCCTCCCCCTTGTTTCTCTGTTCTTGAAAAGTCTAGAGTTTTAACACTTTCTTGTAGCATGGATTATGCCTGGCCTACTTTTATATACGCGTCTCTAAAGTGGTTGTGACAATCTCCTAAAGCTTGTATTGCCAAGGTGATGAAATCGTTTTCTGTAACTGTACTCTGAGACTTGGCTGTAGGTGGCTTGCGATGGGTTCCAGTTGTAGTTCTCGTGTATTTCAGGAAGTGCAGCTGTTCATATCTTTTAGGGATCTCTGCCATATTTGCCACCCTGAGCACATAGGCAGCTCTTCAACTTATAGAGGAGCATACCCCCCCCATGCAAGGCTCTCTGTGGCCTTCACAGCTCCACCTGTGAATGATGCACTTATCTAGGTTCTGTGGCGCTGCGGACTTATCCAAGGAGTCTTGAGCAAGTGCTGCCTTTTCCAATACCCCTGTCATTACATTACACCTAAAACATTTTCCTGTATCACATTAAATGTTATGCAGGAGAATGATGGTGGAAGTCACACCACTCCCATTGCATTTCAGAAGGAATGCCAGGAACCAGGCTCCATTTTTTGTCTTGCTTCCCACAAGTACTGAAAAAGTAGGCTGGCTTCTCAAGGGATGCATGCAGTCAGATTCAAAACACCTGCTTTTAGGCACCCAGCTGAATATTACGGTGCCTCGAATGTAGACACTGAGCCCCAAATACAGTGATCCTGGTTATTTAGCCTAGGTACCTGATCTCTAATAGAATTAGGCCCTTCTGGTGGCTGAGGAGTTGTCAGGTAGGTGATAAGAAGCGTTGCCTCTGGGGAAGGGGCAAGGATGCCTGAACTCCTCCACTGCTCTGGAGTGTGGGTACCTGACACAGGGCCATATAGTAAATGGCTTCACATACATAGGATTTATAGTATTTCTCCCACCTTCCCTGGAGGGTCCAGAAAGCTTTCCGCACCTCCTTCTGATGCCTGCCTCAAGAAGCTGTGACAGACACCATAAGATAGATAGTAAAAGAGCAGTACAAGTGAAATGCTTGACTTGAATGCCATGTGCAGACATGAGACATCAGGCAGAGCAAAGCCAGAAGAGACCAGTAGTTCTGTATGGTTGCGCACACCTCCTGGTGCTGCTCTGCATTGTAGCTGTGATCATGGCCTTCAAGCAGGCGTGAGTAAACAATTTTAATAAATTTCCTCTATACAGGCAGTGGTTATTCAGAAAAGTTTCCAGCCACATCTAAAAACATACAGCAGAAAGCCAAGAAATCCGTAAAAAAAACACAGGTCAGAATGGCTTGCAGGGATGTCTCCTCAATGCTCTGGGTTAGTGCTCTAGACTAAGCTGGCATTTTGCTACTTCTGTTTTCTTCTTCTCTGACCGGTCTTGCTGTAAGATGAGGAAGGAAAACGTACAGGAAGCAGGCTATGCTGTGGCTGGTGTAAGAGGCTGCTTTAACATACACAGTCTACTCACCTCACTAAAACTGTACCAAATGCTGGTCAGTCTGGGACAGTGTAGTTTGCCTGTCAAGGAACACCATATAATTAGGAGCCTAAGTCATTAAGACAACTACATTATTTAAGAGTCTTTCACAAGCACTTTCAATGCCTATTGCGTGGCTAAATCTCAGCTTATCAAGTCCATCGTCTTCCTCTTTGTCTTCCTCTTTGATGTTACATCGTTTGGATGCCATCAGTCATTCCCTGCCTCCCGCCACCCCCATTCTCCTCCCTAAAGCTCTGCAATACTTTCCCCCAGTTGTCCTCCTGGCTTCTGGGCTATTCATTCCTCCAGTCTTTAGTCTGGTCTTTCGTCTCTTGTCTCTGCTGTTGTGTCTGGGGAGTATTCCAAGGCATACTTTCTTGTAAATGACTCCCTTTTTTGCGATCTGTAAATGTAAAGTGAGTTTGTATTTTGTGCCAAACTTCACAGGATCAAGAAATACTGGAGTTCTTGAATTTCTTTCCAACTCTTCCAAGTTGGAAAAACTCCTGGGATAGCTTTTATATTTCATGGTTGACTATAAATAGCTGTCAAATAGCTGTCATTTATATTCCCTTCAGGAGATTCTTAAGAAAGGGAATTAAGGCATCGAAATGCACTGGTACATGGTGTCTGTGACTGAAAGCTTTCATGCAAAGTTAAAGTTTTCATTTCCTTCTGTGACATGTAATTGAGTCAGCTTTGCAGCTGAGGAAGAACTGAGTCTGTGACTTTATGCAAGATCCATGCACCCTGCAAAGGTGAACTGGAGGGATTTGGGGTGCTGGAGAAATTGTAGTGAGTACTGTTCACTCCAGACATCCTGTTTTTTAATACAAACCTGCGGTGTATTTTAGGTTAAGGTGGTTGGTTTGGTTCTTTACCACCATAGCAAACATTCATATTGATAGAGCTGTGAATAGTGAGATAATTTTCTTGCCCTCAAATCAGCTATCATCTAAGAGATGGAGGGGAGTCCTTAATTTTCTGGAGCCACATGGGTTTCTAGGGGGAAGGGACAGGAAAAGAGTGGGGAGCATAGACCTTCTCCCTATAGGCACTGCATTTTTGCTATACCTGTTTTAGCCCTTGGGCTGCGCAGCTCTCCCATTTACCTCTCCACTCAATTCTTCCTAGACTGGACTTACTTGTCCTAGGTGAAAGATTTTTTTGGGCTTCTTTTCTAATGGTTACAGACAATTTTATTCAGCAGAATGGAAGTGTTAGAGGAATAATACCGATGTTCCTTTCTCAAGCCTCCATAGGGAGCTCAACATAAAAAAATGTACAGGAATAGGCAGAGCTCATCTGTTGTTATGACAGCATTTGGGGTCATGTAAGGTTCTGCACTAGAGTGCGAGTTTTGTGCGGTTGGAGGGGGTTTTGGCTCCTGCTAGAGGTGAGACTGAAACCTGATGAAGTGAGCGATCAACAGCTCGCAGACACTGGCACCACGGCAAGAAACCAAGGCAGCTTTTCTCCTCAGCAGCATATTCCCTGGCTTCTCAGCTGTCCTGCTGCAGCGAAGTTTGTACCTGTTCGTACCCCCTCCCCTAAACTTCTTGTCGTCCTTTCCTCCCTCAGGCGAGCGACCATTCCCCTGCACGTGGCCCGACTGCCTTAAAAAGTTCTCTCGCTCCGACGAGCTCACCCGGCACTACCGAACCCACACCGGCGAGAAGCAGTTTCGGTGCCCCCTCTGCGAGAAGCGGTTCATGCGGAGCGACCACCTGACGAAGCATGCCCGGCGCCACACCGAGTTTCACCCCAGCATGATCAAGAGATCCAAAAAGTCCAGCTCCAGCTCCTTGTGAAGGCAGAGCTGGCCCGGGGAGGGGTGCGGGGGGGAGCGAGCCGTGGCGAAGACGTGGTGAATAGCGCAAGAGCAGTCTGCTGCGGTACCGCTCATGGTCCCTACTCGCAGTTTGAAAGCACACGTAGCCGAAGTTCAAAAAATAAGAACTCTGTGCCCTCCCTCCCTGCCCTTCGCTGGGAACAACAGTCTTAAACAAGTGAATTGCAGAGTGCGAGTGAGGATGGCGATCAGACTAGGCAATGACTTTCTTTTGTAATTTAAAGCATTGACACTGGTGTATATATGTCTGACTGGATGGTTTGGCCTGTGACACCACAGTAGCGTGATTCCAAGGTCTTTGTGATTGCTGTGTCATGAACATGTTTTGTTGAACAATGTAATGCTGCTTGTATTTAAAATTTGTTGAGTAAAGCCACTTTCCAAGTCACTTAAATAATTCTCAAGTAAAAACTCCATAGCACATTTTAGAAGTGGGTTTACTTCTATCTCAGAATGATCCTTCATTTAGAAAGACTGTTAAGAGAAACATTGTATCTGTTACTAATAGCATCTGATTGACATACAGAAATAAGATGAATTTATACTCAAGAAGACCCATTAAAGTAAATGGATCTTTTTAATTTTTCTTTGTATTAACTATACTTTTGAATATAAGCTGCATTTTTTTCCAGTAAAAATGTGTATAATTCAAGCGGATACTTAAAGCAAAAAAAAAAAAAACGGAACTGCTCAGTCATTTTCTGACAGTATGTGTATTTAGCTCTATTATTCACTTACCTGGAAAAAATACAAGTCAGCCTACGTAATGTGGCAGGGTTGTGAGGGCAGAAACATACATCTCTCGATTGATCCTATACTTTCATTTGACAATAAATACCGTACTATAGAAATGCCACTGACAGTGCTTTATTCTGCTGTATTTTGTTTGAACTGATGCATAAGAGCAGCTACCATCTTTATAAACTGCTGCTTTTTTGAAGGTTTTTTTCTCTTCATACACTTG
This sequence comes from Apteryx mantelli, assembly GCF_036417845.1. Classification (NCBI taxonomy): domain Eukaryota; kingdom Metazoa; phylum Chordata; class Aves; order Apterygiformes; family Apterygidae; genus Apteryx; species Apteryx mantelli. The sequence continues at coordinate 26,101,457 of NC_090020.1, read as the reverse complement.
CCTTAAAGATTTATTCTCTTCATACACTTGCCTAACTCCTGCAAAATCCAATGGGAGTTGTGTGTGCTTATGGAGAGAGTAGACCTTTCCTTAAGAGCACTCTGCTAACGGAAACAGCTAAAATTATTGCAAAGAGCACTTTGAAAGGGCTCCTATATATCTCTTTAGAGCTGTTTCTGTAGAGTATGGGGGAAAATGGTGACGTAGTTGGAAATGCAACGCAGAAGGTGTGTCATAATATTCCTTATGACATAAGCTTCCCTAGGTACTTTGCATTGTACCTGTGTCATGTGTGATACATCAAATACTGATAAAGGCAATATTGCAAATATTTTAAAGCTATGTTTTGCTCTTTAAGAGGAGCAAAAACATCACTGAAGGAAAACTTTAAATCATTGTCATTATCTGAGTATTTCATCTTTGTTTATGTTAAAGGCATGAACTGTAAGAGGTTATCAGTGACTTTTCCCTCCCCAACTATTTATAGGGGGAGAATTATGTTTACACATTTTTCTTTCCAGAAACATTCTTCTTTTCTTCTGTCTTTACCCCTTCCTCAAAAAGAGGAAGGGGAGGTGCAGCCCTTCTATAGAGACTTAGGGCCAAATTCATCTCGGAAGTAATCACACTGAAATCCGAAGTGTTTCCACTACAGATGAATTTAGGTCATCTTGTAAAATTTTGTACATAAAAATCTTGTTAGTACACCTTCAATTACAGTATCTTATTGTTTTACCTGATAAAAAGCTTGCTTCCTAGAAACAAAAAAAAAAAAATCAACTCAGAGAGTAGAGTATTTTCTTCTACAGTTATATATGGCTTTCAGCATTAGAAGTCAGTTTGCATATAGTGTTTTTACCTGTGTAGTTCATGATAAATTCCGTCTATGTGAAGAGAACTGCTTTTAAGGCATTGGGGATATTGAGCAGTCTGTGGAATAAAAAGGGATGTGTTTTCTTCAGTGAAGACGACAGGAAACCAAGCACACTTTCTACCTCCGTTTCAGCTTTTTGAAACATTTATTTTAGAAACCAAACTTTAATTTCTGGTGTCCAAATTGGGTTGTAGGGACATATGTTCTTCCTAATAAAAATAGGTAGGCTCAGTATTTCTGCTGAGCTGGAAATATACAGAGAGTGTTCTGCTTACCAGTACTGTTAATGCTGCCTTGGTGAGTGGGGTCAGGGCCACACGTAACCCAGTGAGATTCAAAGGAGCATTCACATTCATCTTCATTTTTCTCTGTGAAGATCACACAAACTTTAGAATCAGTCCTACAGTCTGTATTGCTGCCATTTTGTAGGACAAATGCAGTACTTGGAAAATTAAGGCCTGATCCTGTGAAATACGAGACACCCTCACATCCTATCGACTACAATGGGGAGCTACAGCTGATAAGCACCTCTTAAATCAATATGCAAATGTTTTGGTCACTTAGCTACCAGGATTAACCTACATATGGATGTAGATGTCCAACTTTAGGGATCCTAGCTTGAATATTTGGGGTAGAACACACACTTAAAGAACTGTCATTGTTTCTTCAAATTCTAAAAGAATTAACAGATGGGGAGTACTTTGGTCCATGCAACAACAGAGCATGTAGACTCATATCGTTATTACTTGTGACAAGACCCTGTTTCTGAAAAAAAACCTCCTAAATAGTAACTGATTTGCTCTAATGTATACTATATTTCAACATAGACAGACGGGATTAATGTGATTCATTAACCACTAACAGAATACATTGGGAATGATCAGGTTTGGAGATTTTTATTTTATTTTTTTGTTCATTCGGGTTTTTGAGTTTTTTCTTTTAGTAAAAGCAAACAACGGATCTAACACATGAAATAAACTCCAGGTTACTTCTTTGCATCTTGAAGTTAAGTTTAGAAAGAGTGTTGCAGTTGTTGGAAAAAAAAGGAAAATCAGGTTCTCTAATAACGTATGTACTTGTTGTACTATTTTGGAAATACTTAATAGTGCTGAAGTTAGGACAGCTCCTCTCCTTGGTTAAGAAAGCCCATTACTATAGAGAAGCCATGGCTTTAAAGGTATAGCTATACAACATACATCTTTTCTGAACAATTTTTCATTACCTGTATTACAGATCTATTTTCAGTTTGCAGATGGACTTAGCCCAGCATACACCAGACTGGACACATACTTCAAAACGCTGTTTTACAGATTAGTGATCTGTGACACTGTAAAATACCAACTTTCCAACAGTTTAATCAGTTTTATTTTTGTACAGTGTTCGTATCCTTTATAAGTTATTTTGCTGTCCTGTTTTGTAAATCACATGAAATTGTAAAAAAAAAAAAGCAAAAAAAAAGTAGGCATAGATGTTTTTGTACATATGTATATATATTGTCCAAATAATAAAAAAAAAAGGAATTAAAAAAGCAAATGTTGTTTTGAATAATCGTAGTCAGAGAGTGATCATGAAAACCAGTCTGGCTCATCATAAAAAAATACTGCTGTGCATGATGAAATCTATGAGTTGAGTATAATATGAGCCATCTTCAAAGATCTCAGTGTTGCTAATCATTATTAAACTTGGGTCTTGTTTTTCTATTTTCCCAGGTACTTTCCCAGACATTCCTTCTCCCACTACTGCAGGGAGACAACAACTATCTGTAGCACAACTTTCAGTGGGGGAAGAATATCACCTCACCAGCATGCTCTGGCTCCCAGGGAGTTTCTCTTCATTGCTCGGTGGCTTTTGAGCTCGGACTGATGCTCTTCCTTGCACCGTGCAGCTGCCCCGTGAGCTAATGGATGCTTCAGCCCGCGCTGCCACACTGCTGCTTTGAGATTTCCCTGGGTTTGGAAGGATTCACTAAAGTAAGGAGAAAACCCACCTGTTCAGCCTCTGAAGGAAGAAAGGACAAGAAGCCCAGTCCCCCAAAGCTCACTGACAGTTAATCAGGACTAGCTAAAAGCAACTACTTACACTAACTAACTTAACCTGGTACCTGAATTGTGCTAGGGTGTGGTTGCAAGATCAGACCCCAGACCCAAGGGAATATTTAACCCTCTGGAAGGGCAGGCAGAGGCAGAGGGGTGGGATAGGGCCATCTGCAGCTAGGACAAGGCATGTAAGCAGACACCAGGTTTTGACATGATACTTCTTGTTTGGTGGTGTGGTTGTTTTTATACCCAGGCATGGGAATTTTCTGTGCTGAGATTGAGCAGCCAGAAGACAAATGGACAAAGCTCAGCAGTTTTCTGGTTTTCCTGTCATCCTTTTTAGGAATAAAAGGACACAGGACTGGGGCATTAAGCTCATTCCCCTACAATCCCATCATACATCACTTTTCACAAATTTATCATTCCTCACTTAAAACATGCTAATTTTTGTCTTTAAAGGTCTGGAAATGCTACCAAAATCTTCCTAGTGACAAGGCTTCAGCCTTAGGAGGACATTTCCAACCATTGAGATCTAAGAGACTCTGCAGAATAGCTCTCAAACAAATGATGGAGATTTTGCCTGGATGTATGAAGAACAGAAACATTCCAGGGGATGCTGGCAGTAAGACTTCAGCTACGAAATAAGGAGGTAAGTGTAACCCTTAATACAGACCAACTGATTTGGAGAGCATGGTTTCTACAAGGACATGTTTTTTCCCCCTCTCTACTGAGGGGAGAAGAAAGGCAACATGCAATGCCATAAAAGTTCAGTTAAGTGCATGCAGCATGGTTCAGAAAAAACACATTCAAGGGTAATATCCTACCTCCTAGGGTGACTTCTTTCACTTCCATCAGAGTCTGAAACACGTGTTGTTCAGCACTCATTCAGAGCCAAGCAGTTAGGGAGATTTCCTTTCTGCATCAGAGCTTTATAACAACTGCTGCTTTCCCAATGGTTTTTGCTCTGGAGCCAAAATCTCTCCCAGATCAAGCTCCTCACATCTCCCAGCCACATCTGACAAACTACATCAGCAATAACTTAATGCAAAGTTGCAACTGTCAGAACAATGTACTTACCAAGTCCGCTTTAAGGGATTGCCTTAAAGCAAAGGAAGCTTTCCCAATGGCAGGAATTGGGCAATTACAATGCTTTCAGTGCCATTCTGTCCTCAGTTGAAAACTTCCCTGGCCACTAAAATATCTCCTCAAAAAACTTCTACAGATATTATGGAACTATTCCCCTTTCAAAAAATGGAAGTTTTGATTGACATAATTTTTAGTCCTTAATACTTATCTCTGAATTATTATACATTGCATTTTTCCAGTTTGTATATCTGCATATGGAGCTCACCTATTCCTTTTGGGAGAAGAGGGATCAGAGTCCCTGTTGCTTTTAACATCTATTTTTGAAGTGGCTGCAACTGTTTCTGTTTTTTATCGGCTTGTGGCCCCCAACTTACAACTGATAAACACTGTTGTTTTTCATATCAAAAGCCCTCAGCTTCTGTTTTAGTATTGTCTGTTGCCTCTTAGGCCGTACAATGGTAAAAAGCAAATGGTGCAAAGCAAAACCTAAAAGTCTGCATTGCTGAACAGAAGCTACAAGGGAAATGGAGCATCTAAATTACAGGACTAGTAGGTAAGAACACTTTCCATCCTTACATAGGAACCTGGAGATACAAACAAAACCCCATGGGAATTGAGAAGATGCAGAGAAAGAATCCAAAGAGCATCGACTGTATCAAACATCAGGAGATGTTTGTGCTAGCAATATGCAAAGAAAAGTCTTAGGCTTTCCAAAGTCTTAGGCTTTTTCTTTCTCTTCTGGCTAATGGACAGAGGCCAGAAAGATGGCAGCAGAAGTCTGAGGAGAGATGAGAGGTAGGAGGGAGATGTAAGTTACATCAGAGCTCCCTGTAGAGAGCATATGTAGGGTTTGGGCTCTTCTGTTGTTAAGTGCTGTTGCAGGGGCCTTGAATAGTGTTTCCAAATGGAAAACACTTTTGAGGGCATATGAAAAGCCATGTATAACTGCTCTGTCCAAAACACAAGGACAGGGAAAGCCACAGTTCTGGTATTAATATATGCAATGTTGGTGTTAAATCACTGTGCCTGTTTATTGGATCATAGAAAGATGAACCAGGCCTTCCTTAGACTCTAACATACAGTGAACCATTTTTCTCAGGGGTATGAATTTTTAACTGAAACATTTGAAGTCTGACAGCCTTCCTGTAAACTCCTTTAAAATGAAATAAGGGATATTCTCTCAATTTAACATATTCCAATAATTTTACATGAGTAAACTGGTCTAAGGCATATTGATACTTGTGGAGCTGCATAAACACTGCAGCCTGTACCACTTTAATTACGCTGGCAGCAATCCAAAGCATTTTATAGAGCAAAGCGTATTTTGAAAGGTTCTGACCATAAAAATCCTGAGCAGCACAATTCGGCTTAGAAGCAGATACTAAGTGGATCCAGATTCCTCAGCCACAGGGGCCTGTAGAAAACTCTGTAACATCAGTTGTTTTTGGCCTAAACAAATGTTTAAGCATCACTGCAGCAGCACAGAGGGGCTCATACTGCTTGTGGTATGTGATACCAAGTCCTCTTCTGCTCTCTTTGCTGATCATCTGCTTTGGATTCACTTCATGTTCACAGTTTTTAATTCTTGGGAAAAAGCTTTGTTTACCATGACAGAGATATTCCAAGACCCAAATTGAGGTAAACCGGTATGAAGGGATTGAAATCAAGATCAAGCAACATAGTGTTCACAGCCTAAAGCTCTGTTTACAGTCTGGGGAAGGGGGAAATCCAAAGATGTATGTAAGGTCTCTTCCTAGATCTAGTGCATTTGCTCCTTGCCTCTTCATTCTAGACCCAGAAAGCAGCAAATGTTCCTTCCCACCACCAGGTGGAGGAAAAAAATGGGGTTTCTCTTCTGTTGAAAACACCAGTTCTTCAGTATGGCAAGGTCTCCCAAAGATACTCGCCTCTTGTACACTATTTATTGCATAACACTTGAAGTCACAAGTGTCTGCTAAATATACCAAGTTTAGAATTTCTTCTGTTCTAGCTTTTCTCCCTCTGCTTATCTTCCCCTGTCTAATACTCTTATTTATTTTCACCATAGTCTTTCTTTTCCTCCAAGCTTTCTCCCCAGATATCTAATCATATACTTCTTCCTCTTTAAATTACATAATCCTGATCATGTTAAAGCATGCATTCACTCTGAGCCATCCACACTGTGTGTTACTTCTATCATTTTTTGTCCTCTGTTCTTTTCCAAGGCTCCTTGCTGCAACCATCTTCTCACTTACCATCTGTCCTTCATTCTGGCTTCTAGCAAAGCCAGCTTTGTCCACTGTCACCCATAGTTACTTTCCCCCCCAAAGTGACTTTTGTTCAGCTTACTTGCAATGCTCTTGTCTCCATGCCACCCAAAAGGACTATCAGTCTCTGAGAGAAGATGCCTCACTCTTCTACAAACAAGCATTAGGCTTATTTGCCAAGATTTTGTGTAGCTCCAGCTACAAGTTGATGCAAATCATTTGTAATACTGAACTCCAGTTATTGACATGCATAGGACTGCTTCATTTTGACACTAACATACACTGTCAACAAAATGTTAGCTTGGTGAAGGGAATAAAGTAACAGAAGGAAGACTGGATAACTAGGGAATTACTCAGAGAGCAACTGGGAAGCAGAATAATGGTGGAGAAAAGTTGGTGGCATTTGGTGGAAAGCACAGAGATAGGAATTGCTGGCTGGGGAAACAAGCTGTTGGGAAAGGGTTGAGCCATAGGAGAGGAGGATAGCTGGTAGGCTGCTATAGTGAGAAGGCAGGCTGGTTACCTCTCTTGTCTTCTGCCTCTGCTGTTGCTGCTTGCCTTTATTTTTGCACGTTTTCCCTGCTGATTTTCAGCATCTGCCATGGTAGCCCCTGAAAACCCTGGAATAGCTAAACACATCCAGTCCCTCCCCCACCTCCTCTCTCCACTTGACAACAATGCAGCCTTGTCAATGATTAAAGTCAACACTGTAGTAAAGTGAAGTTTATGTACAGTAACTTCTAAATAGCACAGAAAATCCCACATTCAGTCCAGGCTGTCCTAACACGCAAAAGGCAGCTGGATCAATGAGCCTCACAGGAGGAGCATGGCTCTTAGCCTGCCTAGTCTTGCATTGGTAAGAGAAACATTTCTGCCAACTGCTCATGTTCAGGCTTGGACAGGGGGAGAACTTCTCTTAGAGCAGAGGTGGGTTTAACGCTCTTCTTCATCCCCTTCTCCCCCCAAATTATAATATAATGAATCCTGGCTTTATTCTGAATTAGAAAAGCATTGGGAAAAAGTGCTTCTGTAACAAAAAGTTTAGAAAAGTTTCATTTTGGACATTTGTTTCAGTAACTCATAGCTGAAAAGGTTAATTTGGCTCTGTATATTTATGGTGAAGCTTGAGCGCCAAGGTTCCTCCTTATCATGTAGGCTCTCCCACCAGACACCTTCCATCATGTCTTGTCAGTTAAAGCAGAAGAAACTACAGCACACCTTTCAAGAAGCAGGCCAACTAAAGACAGGAGAAGGGGAGATGATGCAGGTAACATCAAAATAACTCACATAAAATTATAAAACATTTTCATGTAAAATTACCAGGCTACTACTGAGCCAGTACAGCTCTTCAGTTCAGTTCCTATATAGCTGCAGTGGTGCCAAAGGTTATAGGGGTGCGGGAACAAGAGTGAGAATTATGCATTGCCCAGGACCTTCCCTTAATTGCTCACTGTGGATGGGGACAGGACCCCTGCTCAGCTTAGTGATCAGTAAGTATCTGTGATTACAGATCCCCTTCCTCACTTCGTCCCACCGAGAAAACCCCACTACCCAAACCATAAGCATGGGCAGCACAGACAGTGTCAGATAACACACTAATGATATGCATGTGCTTGTAAAATTGAATGACAAATGTCGCATCTTACATATTGCTTGCTCTAACACTTTATTTGCTTTCTAGAAGACATAATGAAATAGTACGGGAACTGGGCAAGGAAGGTGAAATTAAGACTTACTAGTAAGAGATGTTCAGGGAAAAAAAAAGGCTAAGGGAACAAGCAAGCAACTGTAGGCTCAGGAAAGAAACCGTAAGCCCATTTGTACAAAGTATAGGAAGCAGTGTTTGAAGATGGGCCAGCAGCTTCTAGAAAGGAAGCATCAGCTAAATTGCTTAGTAACAAAAGGGAGGGTACCTGGACATGAACCATAAGCAGAAGCCTCCCATAGTATTAATTCTAAATAAAATTTGCTATCAGGCCTAGAGCAGGTGCATATTCTGGCCTCTAAAGAGCACCTACCATACTTCTTAGTAAGTAGCCTGTAGTCAAGACCAGGTCTGTGCATCTCATCACCTCCCACTCTAACTCCAACACAGAAGTTCAAGTCAGTAACAGCCTTAACAGATCTCCTTTATTCTTACTCCAGTATAAGCCCAACTTTTAAGTAAGCATGTTACAAGCATTGTACTTGTGCAAGGGCCTCTCCTCATTTTAGCTTGCTACCTCATCTCCCAAGCACTACTTTACAATCTTTCCTAGTTAACAATAATGTACTTGCAAAACTGCCATTTTCAGTCATGAAATACAGTAAAGGGTGATTTATAAGTGAGCATTTTTGAGTATTTGGTTTCTCAAAATCTTTTTATGTCTCACAGTAAGTCACAATTTCCATGCTGCTTTTCTCTCTATATGAGCAGACACAGATGTTTGTCAGAACTGCAGATGGTGGTGGAAGAGGATCTTTATCATAGTCTTCTGCTGGTCTAAACAGCAGAGAAGAGTACTTATTTTTGAAAGCTCAATTTATACTTCAACTGTCAGGACCATTTGAGGTCCTTCCATTTCTTTACTTTTGAGAGGTCCTGTCTAGTCTGCAGTAAAAGTTGGATACTGTATGCATGTTTAACCTTAGCTGCCACTCATCCCCTCCTCCTCACAATTATACTGAAATTAATTCCACATGTTTTTATAGCAAGTGTCCCAGAGGAGCTGAGTGGAAGCAAAAAAACATGAGGAGCAGCAAGAAAGCTGGCAGCAATGCAAGAGTCCTATACACAGCTAAGGAATGCTAAATAATGCCGTAGCTCCACAAAGTGACTTTGTGTGGATTTTTATGGTTAAACATATTATCCAGTTCAAAAGACTTACTGTATGCCAGAAGAGTTCTAAACATAGCAAGGATGCACCTGCCAGCGAATCATCAGGTTACCAGCTGGAACACATGTATGGGACACATACACTTATGTTTACAGCCTATTTGCAAATAGCAGTGGCTGCTTTTCTATACAAGGGGTTTCTTCTTTTTTTCCCTCTAAGAAAAGCTTTAGCTACTGGACAGTGAAGCTCTGCTGGCCAGTATTATGATGATGTGGTACAGCTTTGCTGCTTGTCAAACTGTCTGGGGAAAAGTAAGGAGCGACAGTGTCCTATTAAGGTTGTAACTGGAAATGATGAAAATATTGTCCGTATTTATGGTCAAGAGTGACAGAGCTCCAAGGGAAAAAGCAAACACTCATGACTCATCATCCTCTTTGCCTGTGCAATGTGGCAGGCATGTATCCAGAAGAGGTAACTTTTGAAACAGGAAGTACACTCTTGAAAGGAAAAGTCAGGCTTACATTACATATCTCAGCCTGAAATGTAAGAAAAAAACAGAACTCTAGGAAGAAATCCTGCAAATTTCCAAGATGACAGCATCAAGAAGAGATGCTGTCCAGCCATAGAATAATTGACCATTAATTAACCATACAGGCTCAGGGTTCCTACAAGCCAAGTATTTTGAAGATCAAAAAACACATTTAAAACCCAGATCTTGCAATGAGGTGCACAGATAGGCCTTTTAGCTTTTGCAAAGCCTCAGTGAAGTCAAGGAGACTCTTCCTGCCCACTCAGTCCCTGGACTACAGCCCGAGTTTCCGCACTCATTTAGTTCTTCTGTCAAATATTTGTATATGGACACTAATCCTCATGGAACTAATTCCAGGAACTCATTTCATAGTAAGACAGAGCTCCATTGATCAACGGTGGTCAGTATTCTGGCCTGTGATGTAGGAATATGTAGTTCTCTATTCCCTTAAAGGCTCCTTTATCTAAAATAAGAACTAAAGTATTTCTTTTCATTTTAATCTTTGAAACCTTTCAGAACCTAGCTTATATTTTGCACAGGGAATCTTGTTATATTTTTAACATATCATTTTCATGTTAAAAGCCAGACATATCAATTCTATTGGCAAAGTTCATTGATAGAATGCTGTTAAGTAAAACTCCCACCCAAAATCACATGGATGCCAAACTTTGCATGAAATTCTATCAATGGCCACTTCTCTGGTGAAAATGAGGATGCTGCATATTTTCAGATGGCATTCTGGGATTCAATCTTTTTTTAAGTATATTTTACATATAGATGGTAGTTTCAATTTCTTTACAAACATATTAGTCACAATTCAGTATTAAGTTTAAATTTTTTTTTAATAGTTAACTGAATAACTGATATTTTATTTTAGGCATTCAATGTTCTACTGATAACATCTACTTTCGGATATTTAACAGCTGTAGCCAAAATTCCACTAGTGAATTTTTATGACTATTTGTCAAACAGCTATTGTGTCTACAATCACTGCAATATAATCGAAGCCTTGTAAGTTAAAACCAGGAGGCTTTTACACATGAAATCAGCAGGAATATTTTCTCCATCTATCAGCAAAAACATGTCAAGTTTTATTTATAAAAAAAGTTATGTATTGCTTAGCTTTATTTCTACAAGCTAACTAGCTCATTCTTTCAAAAACCCCTGCCTTCGTCACTTTGCTGTGAAAAAACAAAGACCTCATCCTTTCAGGAACAGAAAATGGAACATTAGCTCAAAAATAATAAGTAACAATAATACTTTACTATAAAACAGTATATTCTTTATGTTAACATCAGGTGTATTTTCACACACAAAAAAACAATGCACAGCTACTTACAAACCACTCTTTCCCCACACATCACTCATTTATTCAGAAAGTTTCCATTTCAATAGGCAAAGTTTGGAGTACACCCTTAACTGAGTTAGGACACTTTTTACCAAAGGTAAATTCCAGTTTTGGGGAAGAAAAAGACATAGAATTAGCCCAGTGTAATCTAGAAAAACCAACAACTACATTTCTGATGTTACATGCTTACACTGAAGAAGCCCTTACTGATAAAATACAAGAAACATCCTTTTTTATTTAAAACTACTGCTGAGGAAAAGTAGTTTCTTTGGAGAAAGGCCACTATAAAAGATTTGGAAAAAAAAATCATACATTTCAAATCTTTTATACTTTTACGTAAGTTTTAAGAACCAATGCTCTTAATCATCAGTTCTTCACAGGTTCTTATCTTTTACAGTTTTTAAGTCTTGAATGCCAAGTGTTCCAAAAAGGATCTACAAAAAGATTACATATATATATATACACATACATATATATATATATATATACATATATGCCTGTATCATTGTTTGTCCATCCTTCCGACTCGTCGCCGTCGCCTACAGAAAGCCTTTAAGTTCCATTTGTTTGTTTCCATCATAAAAGGTCCATTGTAGACAAACAACACTGTCATCTTGTCATTGTAACTGAGATTCTGCAGGAGCTGGGGAAAAACACACAAAAAAGTAAAAATAACAAGAACGGAAGGTGTTGCCCATTATCTAGAGAAGATGAAGGAGGTCTACATAAAGCCTTAGACCTCAAAAGGTCAAAATAGCAAGATTAATTTTATATCCTTTCTGACAGATGATGTTTAATTTGTTCCTACAAACATCCAAAGATACTCTACTCCTCCCTTAGGCAACCTATTTCCATGCTTCACTATTCTTGCTATGAGAAAATGCTTCTTCATATCTAATCTGTACCTTTTTGCTGCAGATGAGGCTATTACTTTTCACCCTATTCACTACGGGCAGAGAACACTAGCTGCTTTTCTTTTTTCTTCTTCTTTCTTTTTTTTTTCTTTCTTTTTTTTTTTTTTTTTTTTTTTTTAGGGAGGGCGGGGAGAGGAGAGATATTTGGCCACAATTATTATGTCTCTCTTCAGTCTTCCCCTCCTCTGAGCTAAGTAATTTCCTTAGTGGGACATCAAGCTTTCAGAACTTCTCACAAGTTACATTGCTGTCTTCTGGAGTATCTCCAGCCAGCGTACTGTTTTTCTGTGTGATAGCCAAAGCTGGACACGCTTACCCTAGTCAAGGTCTTGTTAGTGGCAAGTGCAGCAAACCAACAAACTTCATGCATCTTGCAAGCTATATGGCTATTTGTACTGCCACGGACAGCAATTTACTTGCAACTCATGCTCAACTTGTGATCTGCTACAATTTCTCTCCCCCCAGTCATTTAGGCATTTATGCCCTAGACCGGATGTTGTTGTTGATTATTCCCATTTAAATACCAAGACCTATGCTTCTCCCTGCTGAAATGCATCCTGTTTTCAAATAAAATTATCTAATCTAAGATTGTTTTGAATTCTAATCTTGCTTTACAGCAAAGCTGCAATCACTCCCAACATGGTGGTTATTTGCAAGTTTAATAAGCATACTCTATTTCTTCATAGACTGGTATTAAAAACACTGATTTTCAAAGCAAAGACTCACTCCTGAAGAACACATTCAGTTCATCTGCTCATTTTGATAGTGAATCATGACTATTCAGAAAACAATTTTCCTAATCAACCCTATTGCATATTAATCCATACCCTTTCCCTCTGTAGTTTGTTTAAAAGAGTATCTGGGAAAAGTCTCAAAAAACATACTGAAAAATCAAGATAACAGTTTCTCCTGCATCCACAGGATACATAAAAGGAATTTAGATTAGTATGACAATTTGTTGCCTGTTATTCCATATCTCACTTTCTAATGAGAGATCACATATAGCTAGGGCTACAGTAATATTTCCAGGAACTGCAGAGAAGCCACTGGAACTGCAGGGTCTGACTTTCTCCTCAGCTTACTCTCAGCAGCCTTTTAATTACCCTCTGATGCAGTTCACCTGAACCATCTCATCAGCTAATATGAAGCCTATAATCAGCTTTATATGAAGAGCACTCTCAATACTGTTCTTTGTGGAAGGCCGTTACAGCTTCACCAGAGGTTATTGTGCTAATCACCCACTTGTGGTTGAACTTAGTAAACAACAAAAAGCAGACCTCCAAAAAACAACAAAAAAAAAACCATCTTCAGCCATCTCTTCCTGCTGAATAATGTTCTGACACAGTCCTTGATCTTCCTCTTACCATAACTGTTAAATGGATTTTTTCTTTTAAACCTCTGAAATTTCTTCTTTTTTCTCATTTTCACTCTAATCTTTCTGGTTAGCACTGCACACTTTATTTTCTTCCTTATCTATTCCTAGTAATTGAACAGCAAATGAAACTTTTAAAACTAACTTGTAACCCTAGACAGTTGTCTTCTACAGCCACTTTTTGTGGGAAGCACTGCTGCTGGTAGAAATACCTCTATCCTTACAAAATTCAAATCAACTCTCTTATTTCTGAAAGTAGGAGAGAAAATAGAAAAGCAGAGCCAATGATAAGGAGATAAAACACAAAACAAAAGGGGAAAGATCACAAATACAGAACAAGTAGAACAAAAGTAATGCAGAAAAGTAATGAGCAAACTGTGTGGAGATAAGGAAACTGCAAGATCAGAACAAACAGCAAGCACCACCTTTTTGCTATTATCAGTCAGGTAAATCCTGCAGGTGGGTTTTCACAGGTCCTTCAATTGCTTGTTAAAGAAAAATTTAAAGAAAACAATGGCAGCCAGACCTTTTAAAATGCAGAACTGATATCTTAATAAAAAGTGCACAGATTATTAGTGACCACTTGCCTCTCTGGTGTATAAGTAATCTTTACTAGTTCAACCCTTCTTGTTTTGAGTTGAAAATAACATTAGCCTCTGTTAACATTAGCTTCTGGTGCAGACTAAACAGCCACCCTACTAGTATTTTAAGCCATGTTATCTTAACCTAGTAAGTCAATAATCTAGTTTTTGGTTTTAACATTAGAGCACAACTAAGCACCAGTCATCCCTGACTGAAAAGTCCTCCTCAAGCCTTCTTCCATGGAACATAGCACTGGCCCTTTCTGAGCTTATATGCCTCAGTCTATTACTTGAATCATTTTCTCCGCATTATTGCAAGACTCCTGCAGTTCTTCAGATAGCAGCAGTAGCAGCTTCTTTCAAGATCATTATCTGACTTGCCTGAAAGCTGGTCTCTGCTACTATCCATATGCTGTGAGAGGTAGGGGTATTACATTTGACAACCTTATTACACAGTATCCCTATCCACTGGTGGTTAACTTGTGATGCTTCCACAGAAACCACAAGTTCCAAAATACATTTATTATAAGATAAGCCTTGGTGTAGGTTGTCTGAATTCCTGCCTGGACTGTCCTTATAATGGACAAACTCTGTTACATTGGATCCATTTAATATTAAGTTCTTAGGTGAAACAAACCGGAAGCAAGTTATATAGTGTTTACAGGGTTATTATCACACAAAACTCATCTCTCATACATATTAAACTTTCAATTTAATTTCCTATCACATACCTTTGGTGTAATAAAGAAGTACTGAGATGTGCTTTCTTTACAAGCAGTTTTCACAACCATTTCAAAAACTCTTCTCTCATTGACTGGATCCATTCCCTTAAAAAAGAAAAGGAAAAAAATAAAGAAAAAAAAAGAGTCTGTTCCCTCAACTATTTCATAAGCATCTGTATAACAAGACCTTATTTATTGTGCTATTGATTCTTACCTGATTAATTTCATCTACAACCCTAAAAGGACATCTGTTGAGTTCCTGTAGAGCCATCAGGTACAACATAGTTGAAACACTTTTCTCACCTCCACTCTGATGATAGGGAGTCAATTCATGAAGTTCAGTGCTACTACGAAATTTGACTCTAATGCGAATCCCATATTTGTCATACTCCTCCTATAAAAGTAAGTATCTGTTAAACTCAGCTTCTCTGTATCACAGCTTATTTGATAAGAAAAACACGAATGAGAGGAAACCTACATCCTACATTCTACAAGTGTCTACAGACTACTCAGGGTCAACCTAATATTGATATATTTGCTCTATTTCATAAGGTTTTCTAGACTTTGATCTGTTCTTGTTAGAGAATTTTTTCCACACTGCTCTCTCCCCACAACAATGATTTATTTATTTCCGAATCCCTTGTAAGAAAGACTTCAGATGCATTAAGGACTTGACAACAAATACACATCTTGGCTAGAAAAAGAGGAGAGAGCAACACCACTAGAAATTCCACTGATTCAAGAAATGCATCAGGGTGCATAATGCTAGCAGCTTAAACAGTGGGGGGGATAGCCCAAAAAAATAGGTTAAGCTCCCAGGGAAACATTTGATACTTTCCAAATGCAAGCACGCTAATTAAATCATTCTGAAACTTTATTCCAAAATAGGATGAGAGGCTACATTTCCTCCACTAGTAGATGAAATACAAAGCTCCTACAATATCCACCATGACAGCAATTTCCATCTGTGGAGTCAGGAAAACCACACACAGGGATTCTGATTCTGGCCTTTTCTTTAACAGAAGTTTGGTTCTTGAGAATGGTCTGAGTCCATGAGGTATAGGTGTGGGAATAACAGTTGTGGTTGAAAAGAAGGCCCATGCAAGGAAACCCATTCGTGATTGGAAGAAAAAAGTATTTCTGGAGTACTTGTTGATCTTTCTGAAGTCCAAGTAAACTTAGTGCAGGAGTGGGGATATAATGTCCAGTGCAGAAAGTCCATATTGATTGCTTACAACCTGGTCTACATAAGACACAATCTTTATCTGTACCTTTCATCTTAATGAGAGCTACACTGAGGATTCACAAGCTTCAGGAATTTGGGTTTTAAGAGATTAATGTCTATTTGTATTTATTGTGGAACCAGAAATCCTGCACTTTGAGGCCATCCATGCATGTTCTTTATTCTCCAAGCAGTACACAAAACTAATGCCTAGAGAAGAAGAAAAGAGTGAATGAGTCTCCCTGATTATTACTTGCAGAATACTTCCAGTTTTAGAAAGGAGGGTTGTGGCAAAAGGACAATAAGCAGCCCATTCCACAGAAGCTGACACACGCCAGACTGGTTCAGGTTGCCACATACCATAGACATCAAAAGGCATATGAGTCTTGGTGATTCAACAGCAGACTCCATGGATAATGGTAAGGTTGGCTTCTATGAAGTGCAGCAAGGTCTAATAGTTGCCATGAAGTAAATAAACCATACTCTCTTAATTGTCTTAATGAACTTTAAGTCTGTAGGAACAATGCTTGGCTTCTTTGCTACCCTCATGTCTTGCTTTGGGATTACTAATGTACATGCCACATAGCATCTAATATTTGAAAATATTTGAGAGGACATCAGCTGATCTCCTAAGCCAGGAGAACAAGCCATCTTTTGGAGTTCCTGATGTTTTATTACAACTGTAGACAGACAAACATCGTCAGGACTGCGAAGTTTACAGTCTTATACTAGTATTTACTTTCATATACTACAAATCTCTGGTGCTTCTGGTTTATGAGTATTACAGATACACAAAACTGTCAATCCTTAAGGTCAAGACAAATGCATAAGGTCTTTGTGAGAGAATAAAGGTGATTCAGCAAAATTACAAACTCAGTTTGCATAAGTATAGATTTTTCCAGTTTTGAAGACAGGTTACCTTTCTCATCCTCAGTGTCTCCTCTGCTGGCAATGGGTTGGCACTTTCAAAGAAAACTGGAGCACCATAAGGATGAGTGCTATACAATTACAACTGACATTCCGGAGCAAAGCAATACTAACTACAACTTATACCATTTGCAAGATGGTTTTGCTTATCATTTCATTCTCCCCCACTACTGGAAAAATTCTTCTTTTGCATCTAATGCAGACAACACTTCTCAAATTTGCAGATTGTACCTTGATAGACATGCCTGAAAATCAGGAACCTAAGCTGCAAAATCACGAAGCATGCTTTCAAAACAAACAAGTGCTGTTGTGCTGACCTTTTCGGGGGCGGTATTTTGCTGAGGGGAGCTAATGAGAGACTCTCCTGTTCAGCAGAAATAACAGCACCATCACTTAGATGAACTCTTTCCATCTGAGTAGGATTTGGTACTTGATTGTCAGCTCAGTCTCAACAGACCCACAGTCTGACTTGCTTATGAACAGCAACACTTAAAATATCAATATGAAAAAATATCCATGAGTTTATGATTTGATCCCTGTTTGTTCTCTAACAGATACTTGCAGATCTTTTGCTACACTCTTTGGAAAATGACTCAGCTTCCTGTGGGACACCAAGAACATGACCACTTCATGTAAGGAGAAATAAAAAACAGGTCCTTAGGTCCACTGTAGTTTCAGATGCATTGACACAGGCTGAAACTAGACTGGGAGAAGTCTACAAGGCATAGGCTGGCAAAACCTCTAGTAAGAAACATCTGGGCTACACCACAACCACAGTGGTATCATAAAATCAGGTTGACAGACTGCTGGGAATTATTTTTCCTACAACGGTCAGGTATTCCAGGGCCTATCAAGGATGATGGTCAAAACTCCCTGCTGGAAACTGAGGCAGGTGAGGATTATCAATGCAAGCACTCAAATTCTGGCTATCAAGTGCTACCAAGAAAACTCAGAAGGTTCACTGAGGTTTCTGCTAGGATGTCATGGGAGGACCCAGTGAAGCGTTTCACACAGCAGGTGATAGTACCAGGGAGGGCAGACATCAGAAGAACTCAAGGTTCCTAAAGGACTGCAATGTAAGCTGACAGAGACCTGACCTTCAGTACCACAGAAATATTTGTAACAATGATAATTCTGCCTAGAGGCTCTCTCTTGATATTACAGGTCAGGGCCAAAGAGCCTCCTGCAGAGAGGGGGAGTAAGGAATCCAGGCTCCAGAACAGATTATCCACCTCTCTGTATCAAGGTCTTGACTTCTGGGGGAAAAGCTGTGTACCATCATTGGCAGCGTACCACTAGTTTACTTCTTATATTATTTGTAAAATCTTTGCAAGAGGAAAAACAGGACCTTCCAAGAAAGATATTCAGAAAGACAATCCAGACTCCCTTTGCCTTTAAACTGCTTTGCATGTTTTTTCTGTCTACTCTCTCCCAACTTATTTTTTTTATTTTTAGATAAAAGACAGTATTTGTTTAATATACATCTGATTCTAAGTTACTACCATAAAGAACTGAAAAGCCCATGTTTTAATGCATTGTTTCATAACACTAATTTCTATATAAACAAACCTTTTATACATTGCTCATGTAAAGAGGTTTTTCAATTATGTTCCTGCCCCCAGTAATAACTGCCACTTTAAATATTTTAAGAAGAACTGCTTGAGTAATTTACAACAACAAAAAATGTTTAAGTGTCAACTTTTACTGTCGTGGAATGTATGCATTACATAGAACAGTCTTAAAATCATCACTACAGAGATCAATTTTAAACAAAATATCCAATTTCATTTCAGCCCACTCCAATGAATAACTCTCCCCAAGGCACTAGTGAGGCTTTAAACTTTTCATCAGAGGTAAATCCTGCCTATGTTACCAATGGCATAACAGGCTGGTCCAAATGATTGCTACTGCTCCAGGGCAGTCAAAATGCCAACAGACTTGAAAATAACCACATGCAGAAGCAAATCAGTATAACACCAAATAGTCACTATATGGTAAAAGAATAGCACAAATTAGACAAAAAATCAGAATTAAATCACTAACATAATAAATCTGAGTTACAACTAAAGTAAATATAATGCTTCTAACTGAGCATTGTAAGTCAGGGAAAAACAGAGAGGAAAAAATCAGAAGTAAGATGCCCACTTCAACCTATTACAGTGAAAAGAAGGAAGCTGGGACAGTATTCTGAAAATTTAGATAAATGCACAGCTCCAACACTTGCTGCTTTCCCTGAAGGGTATTGCTTTGGCAGAAGGTAAAAATATTTCCAGAAATTTAAAATCTAAAAAGCATTCTCAAAATCAACTTTTGATGAAAAGATAAAAGACAGCAATTTAGTCTTAGAGAAAGATGATTGTTTATTCAGTTGCAGGAAGTTTCCAAAAGTCAATAGAGTTGAACATCTATGCAACTGGACAAAGATTTATTTTGCTTTGGTCAGACTGATCAGTCAGTTCTAGTATTTCAAGGAAGTTTGTTCATTAGTTAAAAACAGGAAGAACCTTTAAAGATCATCTTTCCTATAATCCAAATGCCAAGTTATTATTTTATCTCTAGCAAGGAAGATGCATGAAAATGTGAGTTTGTTATTCTTCTGCATGAAAATTATATCATACCTCATTTTCTACATGAAGATCAACTTCACCAGCACACTGCATAGAACTAAAAAAGTTACTGAACTTCTCATTGATTTGCTCAACCAGCTTTTTCAAGGGGTTTAGCCATCTTTCTTTGACCTAGAAGTAGAAATATTCATGTAAAAACATCTTTAACTGAATTTTTCTTTACTAATAGCAATCAAGTACAAAAATACTATAATTACAGAAGTTAACACCTCAGTTTACACTCAAGAAAATTTGAAATGTTACCCAAAACATACATATTTATATTTTTCTACACATATTGTGTTCTAATAAGGACACACAGCACAGAAGTGCTAATTCAACTATTACCTGTGAAATATTTTGTTTATAGTCATCCAATATATTTTTCTTTTCCTCTAGTTCTTCCATCAGTTGTTGTATTTCTTGTGTTCGCTTATTGTATTCTTCAACAACCTGCCAGAAGGAAAAAAACAAGCAGTCAACAAAATGCTTATCATTTCTAGCCTTGACTGTAAAAATATCATACTGCACTGATTCTGTTCAAATACAATTAAATAGCCTATTGCACTGTATACTGAAAAAGATATGTTTCTAGGTTTAAACCAAAAAAAACCTGTAAAGCATTGCCTATTTCAGGTTACTGCAACTTTTTTTTTTTAATGCATAGAACACACTGTTCCTTTGGAAGAACCTACTTAAAATTCTAATAGATGCAGAATCTGGCATTTACAGCACATTGTTCCTGCTGTCTAGCTTATTATACCAAGAGATCTAGTACAGAGTGGGAAGCAAATACAATACTGGTGGGGGGGGGGGGGAAGGGAGCAGGGAGAGAAAGCAGTGAACATACTGAAGCATTCAGGCCTGTGAAACAGGAGGCCCTGGATTTCTCCTCATTCAGAAAAGCATCAATTTCCTCCAATGTGTTTGGAAGAGCCTGAAAAGCCTACAAGAGAAAGGACACATATGTTTTACAGCAATGCTAATGAAGTAGTGAAGTTTACTAAAAAGAAATCAAGTAAGCCAGACAATATTAGATTACTTCTGTTCAGGATGCCAGATATTCAAATTTACGACAACAAGATTCCATCACAAACTATTCTGGACTGAGAAAGAAGACTACAGTGTTATTACAGATACATAATTGCTCCTTAGTTGCCTACCTTGTGCACGTACGGATGCTCACAGACTTAGTATAAGCTAAGGGCTATGCTAGTTAAGCCATACAGATACTCTGAAGGCTGGGAAGACCTCCAGGTAGGCAGTTAGGCCAGATTTCAGTGCTTTTGCGTTGCTTCATTAGAGCAATAAGCTAGAAGAACATGGCCTCAAACTATTTATATTAATATAAGAATGTGGATTTTAATTGAAATTTCAGATCAGATTGCCTCTCCCCTCTGCACAAAACAAAGCAATAGTCATAGGATACCCCAGCTTTTATTAGCTCACTATTTAAAGGTGCTTTAAAAGGGTAAGCAACAATACACAAATCAATAGTACCAGAAATTCACATCACCCCTTACTGGTACACTACTAGCATTAAATATATAATATCCTTTGCTGGAAACATGATAATGGTGCACATTATACAAAATTTAAGAAATATGTGGAGATTCATTTTTTGTACATACAGTTTGAAATTCTTTTGGAAGATGTTGGTCTGGACTCAGTTTGCACACCTGTCGAGCTTTTTTCAGCAATTCCTTGCAGTTCTCTATAAGAACACGCTTCCTATCATCCAGTTCACGAAATCGTTGCTATTAGAAAAGATATTGAAATACACATCTTTTTATTTTATTTTAAATTTCCTATTGATTTCCACTAGTTTCTGTGACGTTGCATTACATTTCACTGACTCCTTAAGAGAGAGTTGAACATTTAAATGTTACAAGTCATTTGCACACCTTCTAACTCCAGTTCTAACCAGAGATGATACTAGCATACCACCAAGAGACAACATCACAATCAGAGAAGGTACATGAAATCACACTGTTTCAAGACTGAAAATCTCTGTTTCATCACACAGAACTCATTCTGCCTTTCTGCTCAAAGTCAACAGATGCTAAGGTAAACTGATCAAAAGTATGCTCTTGTAATATGGCTAAATTTATTTTCTCTCAACTAGACAAGTGTGTATGCAGATTCAACATAGGTCTTAAAATAGATTATTTTACAGTAAATTCCCTATAAGTCAAAGCATAACTACTGTTAGCCTTCTTTTTTCATTATCTCCAATTTAATTCTGTTCATCTCCTTGGGATAACATAGTGGACATGATTTACACTGAATGGTATTTCATTCAAACTGTACAGCCCCACAGTTAAATAATCAGAAATAATTCCTTTGCTGTTTCATATTCCACCCCTATAATACAACCAGCAAAACACCAACACCCCCCCCCCCCAACACATCCACAATTTCTATACCAGTATTGTAAAATAAGCAAAAAGCAGATACAGTATTTGCTTTTGAACAGTAGCCTAAGACTAAACTCTTTGGAACTCACTATAGGTAAGGTGCCCAGACCAGCCCTATGACTTTTACAATGCTATGCTATCATGACAGTAGCCAAAATACAATGCTACTACTTTCATAAAACAGTAAGCTACAGATTATCATGAAACAGCAGTATCCAGGCAAAAAGCTTGGAGAGCTTTACGTATCTCTTCTCCCTGCCACCAGAAATCTCACTTGTTATCTCTGCATATCCCCTCCCTACCTCAGGCCTGCCACTCGCACACGCTGAAGAGGAAGTGCTTGGGAATAACTGCTTGTTGCTGTCTTCCCGCTCGGGGGAGCACTCAGCTGCAGATAGCTGGGAACTGCCAACAGCTTTGAAGTGGAAAGGAGCATATACCAATAGATAGGGAATCTTTAATCCAGAAGATATTCTACTATATGTTCAGTCAATGATTATACAAGCAATTCGTGTTTCTGATAGACAGTTACGCCATGGGAATGCACTGTTACCACTTTTACTGCAGGCATAAAATTGTAAGTTAAAAGTCATGTCCATGATATTTTGCTTCCAAACTTCTGACAGTTTGGGAAGTTTAACTATGTTCCCATGCTTTCGAGAGCTTTATCTCCCCATTTTTTTGTGTGTGTATTTTAATTAAATATGAGAGCCCGCCAGCGGCAAAATTTTCTTGAAATGTTCATCATTTGGAGACTATACAGTTGCATAATGTTTATTCCACATTTTTAAAATAGTCAGCCACTGACACATAGCTCACATTACTCATGTTACACATTAATTACATTATTAATCTCTATTTCCTAAATACAACAGAAGCAGTTACAGCAGATACGATCATGAGTGATCACCAGTGGAGTTCTCAGGCTCAATCAAGACTTTAGGGTGGATATTCTGTATGGCAGATATCAACTCAGAAGTCTCATCTTCCCTTTCTTTCACAGAGCACTAGGAAACAGACTCTTCATTAGCATTAAGTATTTCATGATCTTCCTAAACACACTGTAAAGATATATTTTTATACTGTGTTGATGTTTTCAGAAAGGTAAAACAAATAACCATCATTTAGATTTTTCTCCACTTCCCTCCTTCTCTAGCATTAGCCTTATGGAAGTGCCACACAGGGGCAAGAAGGACTGGCATTAAAGCTATACAGATAATACAGCCACAAGGGGAGGACAGCCCTTTTAGTCACGGCCAAGTTTTTATGTCATTCTGAATTAACATAAATACAACTGTATACCACAATGTATATGTTCCATTACACATCTGTATAAGCCCTGTATTAAATTAAAGACACAAATAAGCTTCTAAATTGAAACTACACTGTATTTTGTATCCCAGAACTTTAAAAGCCCATTGGCTTCATTTGAAATGTATGTGTTCAACCTCATGATAATGAAGGCAAAGGATCCAGGGAAAGGCAACACCCATATGCTTTTTTCATATAAGAAGCATCAGTTTTATAGTCATGCCTCTGATCATTTCCAGAGGCAAAGTCAATTCTCAATCATCTGAAATAGGGAACCTCAGCTTTCAACTGTACATAAAGCTCCCACTTAAAGCCCTGCAGAGCTGCATGAAATAGGATTTTATGTTGATTTCTAGGCACTGAAAATCTGAAATAGATTCAATATTGAATATGCCTGACCCAAACCTGAGGCAGGTAAAATTTTTCAGGGTGGGAAGAGGAGAAAACATGTTTGGGAAGAGAAAAACCTCAACATGCAACAGGAAGACTGGAAAACAAAAGACATCTGATGCGGCTGAGAAGCACGTACTAGAATAAACGCACTGACAGGTCAACAGCAAGGTAAGTCTCAATTTTCATTCAGCTTTGTCACTTGATTGTAATATCCACAATAAGCCTCTGTTAAATAATAATAATAAAAAAATACAAAGTGCTCATTCCAGCTCCCTCTTACCTATTCAAAAGTGCACGTCAATGCTAAAGGTTGCTGTTGATTTTCTGAAGATGCTTTAATGAAATCCACCTAGATATAAAAGTAACTCTAAGTAGAAAGAATTACTGTTTTGAACATAGGAGCTACTAGGAAAAATCCTAGCGCAGAGAGAGCTTTAAATTTGTTTCAGCCAACAGCATAAGAACCAACTTAGAAAACGCTATATCTGGGTACTTCAGGAAAGCTCTATACTAGTGTGGGGCTGTGATTACAGCTTACTGGAAGGCATCTACCAAACACTAAAAGCCACTGATATTCCGTATTCACAAGCAATTTGTATTCTGTTGTGCTCATCAGCGGTGCAATTGGTTTTGTGCTAAGTAAGAAGCTGGTTTAAGAAAATATAGTTACCAGAAGCCAATGTTTTCTCATGAATTTGTGTTTGAATGCATGCTCAGTGACAGTATTTAATTATTTAAAGTTTGGAAATTTATACATAGAAAAACAGAATCTGCATTTTCTTAAAACTTGGCTTAAGAAGTAAATACTGCAATGTACATTCTCAGTATTAATACCAATTATTTAAACAAATTTGTACCAAATGACCCTAAAAATTAACAAGCTATCAAAGCAAGACAATTAGCAAGTTTCTTTCAAATAATCGTTATAAACACAAAGGCGACTGTGCCAATTATCTAATGAGCAGATGGGGCTAACAATCCTCCCTAATGTTGAATATGGGTCACAAACACAGATTTGCTTCTTAGGCTCATTAAATAAATTAAATACAAAAAGTTGTTAAAATAACACTAAGGTTCTCATTTGAACTGCCATGACAAAATATAAACCCCAGAAATCTGTTGTTCCTAACTTGAATTGTTCAAAAACATGGAGTTTTTTGGCCTTTCCATCTAAGCGTTTTAAAAAAAAACCTCACAAAGCAACAAACATGCTGCTCTCTCCACAGTATCCCAGTGCCAAGACCTCATAAAAGGAACATATGTGATCTTCTCTTAGATGGAATAAGTGGGTTTTGTGTTTGCTTCAAACCTTAATCAGACATTTATTCAGATATTTTAAAGAGTCAAAATTGCTTGGGAGATAAACATCACAAATAAGTCCTAGTGTTAGCAAAGTTTTGCAGCTTCTTTGGCTGATTCCCACCATTCCAGCTTCATCAAGACAGCATACGACCTGCAGAAGTGTCTGATGATTACACAGAAATTAATGGACACAATCATAATACCTAGGTACCAATTAGTTTCGCTACATAGCTTTTGTCCAACATACTTATTTCTATTTCTGTTTGGCTTCCTCCTTTTTGCAGGTTTATTTATTTTATAAAAACATGCAGCAACTGTTTGTAAGACCCTTCCACAGTTTTGCGATGGCATCTTCAAGGGCAGTTTTGGAACAAGACTACCTTCACACAGAACTGCTGCAGAAAAATATTTATCACAAAGTAACTAAGAAGAAATTGGATGGGAAGGGGACACTTTAAATATGTCATCATTTCAAATTATTATAATTTGAATTAATACATAATTCAGCTAAGAAATACTGAGTTTTTTCCCCCCATCAAAGAGCATCTTAAAGTAGAAAACAAAAAACAAACCCCAAAGTGCACAACATACATCAATTACAGAGGAATACAGGAAAGTTAGAATTCGTAAGGACAGGCTAAAACTTAAGTCAAAGACTCATCAGGCAGGATCTGGGGAAGCTAGGCTTTGGATTTCCATGTAAGTGAAAACTAAAGATGCACAAGAGTACTTAAGAGAGCTTTCCTTCAAAGTAGTTAAATTTTTCAGAATATTAATCACTGGGATTACTGATTTAAATTAGGTTTTGGTTTTGAATATTACCAAAACTGGCTAAAGCAGCCACCCGAAGTATGAGTTCTGATAAGATTTCCTCTACCTGTATGGCTGAATCTAACCAAATAACGACTTATGGGGCCTCAGTTACGTCAAACACCTGTTCACTTAGGAAGGAGGTAATTTTTGCTCAACCAAGAATTATCAGAATGTTTATCTTACAAGCCTGTCTACTGATCTGATGAAAGACATATATCTATTTATACACCACTCCAAGCTTACATTCTCTAAACAAAGAAGACAGGCACAGGGAGGACAGAAAAACATTAAATGAATCTACCAATGACGATACATACTACTCACATGAAGTTCATGCCTTTGTGATACATTCTTATTTTTTACTTGATAAAAGTATAAATAACAGCAGCAGCAAAATAGAGATCTGATGCAACAGTGACCTTCCAAGTAAACTGTTGGGCTTGTCTCGGTCTTCAGGGACATTTTGCTCAAGATCTCCCTTTCCTAGTTCTGCAGATGATGATACCTATAACCTTTATTGGTTTTCTGAAGATACGGCAAAGTCAATCCTTCTGGAAGTGCACAGCAATCCAAAATAAAGATCACTTATCTTTTGAACTGCTTTCTAATTTAACATGAAATTATTTTTGTGGATCAAATTGAATTAGTATTAGACTATAGTTAAACTGACTCTTGAAGGATAAGAAAAAAATTACCCAGTAATATTTTTTCCTTTTTTCCCCAGTACCGTGAAAGCTTGCCTGTCCACTAAACAAATATAAACAGTGACCTCTAAGCACCAATCCACTGGAGATCACAGCATCCTCTGCTCTTAGAAAAAGAGTACCTGTTTGTGGGACTAATTCTACAAAGAATGTCTTTTTACCTGATAACTTCATAATATGATCAATGGAAGGACTGGTTATCTCTCTTTTCTCTCTTCAAAGAAAGGCATTTAATTACCATATGAGAAAATGGCTACGAAAGAAATGACGAAACAGCTCTGCTCCACTCTATTACAGTACTTTCTGGTTCTTCCCGAGGCTGTATCTTCCATGTAGACTGGGTTTACTTATCTATCAAAGACTCAGGAGAAAGAGAATACTTCTAAAGAACAGCTAGGCTTCTTAGCTAGACGATGTAGTATCATAACTAGATCCAGGACATGATAAATGTTCACCACTTTTTTTCTGGAAGCTTAGCTGTCTTAAGCAAGGAGAGCAAAGCTTGTTTTTGACTTTAAATGAAGAAGCTGCAGTAATGAATCAAGCTACAGAAATCAAGGCTAAATATTTAGCAATGACACTACCCATTCCTAAGGAAAGACAGAAGCATCCTTTCCTACTCTATAAAGCCTTCAATTCAAGGTATTTTTACAGTGAATTTCCTAGTATTCACAGAAATATTTACCTCTGAAGCTCTCAGTTGTACACTTGCTGCTTTATACTCTAATTCTAGTCTGTTCTTCTCAGCAGCCACTGTAGTGCTCTGAAGAACCAAGTCTGCTTTGATGATGTTCAGTGATATGCAGTTCTAGATAGGAAAATAGAAAGTGTTAATTTTTTTCCATGAGAGATTCAAAACTGATATAATTACCATCATGCTTTGGAAACTGCATTTTTTAGCCATAGCATACAACCTCAAACTGTGTTCAGCTCTTCAACTGGGTTTTCTTTTAAATTTAATTTAAGAAAGAAAGGTGACTCACTAGTCACCCACATTCTTCAAAATGCATAGTCCACATCTATTCTTATTCTGCAAGCATATACGTATCACTCGCAACTAAATAATTTATGCCTGTACACCCAAAAAGCATGTTCTCTCTTCACCATATATTCACATGCAAAGTGTGAGAATACACAAACCTATCTCAATTTCTTCTCAGAGTCTGAATCCAGCAAGTGGATTTCATAACTCAAAAATAGAGATGGAAAAGGGGCAAGAAATAAATGCATAAGGTATATGCTTTTCATTGGCAGTACAAAATGAGTGGCAGTATGTGAAGCACATGACAGAAGCTGTGTGACACTCTCCCATGTTCTTGTACCCACGAACACAGGAGCAGAGTCTTCAAACAACCAACAACTAAGTATCATACAAGCTCTGGATGCTGCTCTGCTAAGCAGTAATCATTTGGCAGATGTACTCTCATGTCTTAATACAACTTGAATAAGTTAAGACAAGAGAAGTAGGTTTCGTTTTGGAGCCTTGTAACAGGCTTAATGAACCCCACAATCTGGTTTGACAACTTTGACACAGAAATCATTGCTTCTTTAAATGAGTCAGCCTCAGGGAGTCAAAAATCATCAATACATTCTGTAGTGTGAGAAGGATAGCTTTAACCCTAGAAGTGTGAAGCAGTGAGAAGACTGGTTCACCATTTTTCTTATGATTAACATAAAAATAAAAGAGAATCTCCTCTCTTAAGGAAACAGAGCACAAGGTCCCATCGGCAGACTTAGTGGACATGCAGGATGAAGTTTTGAGAGTGTTAGCATCTGGCCACACTAGTGAGTCAAGGTCTGAGGTCTTCATCATTTCTCATTTTAACACAAAGTTTCCAGTATTTCAGTTTTCCCTCCTCTTTGGAAGAGACACGAAACAACACCCAAATAAAATCCAGAATGAACTAGGACACAAAAATAAGTTGCATAGTTTCCAACCTACTTAGTAGTTTGAAAAAAAGAAAAACCAAATGAGAAGAAAGTCTTAATGAAATGAGATGAAAAACAGAAGAAGCTAAAAGACTACTCATAGACAACAGCACAAAAAGAACTACTAGCAAAAGCTCTGCCAGAATTCGAAATGATGGAACAACTCTGTTTCTGTCAACTGACTGCAAAGAATTCATGTGTGCCAGGTACACCCTGCCTTATATATTTGTATCTTGAACATTCATAAAGAAAACACAGGCTCCCTTCTGTGGATACAGTAGAGACAAGAGAGTTCTGAATGTAAATATACATGCAGGTGTATGCACTCTAGTGTCTTTATATAAGG
This sequence comes from Apteryx mantelli, assembly GCF_036417845.1. NCBI lineage: Eukaryota > Metazoa > Chordata > Aves > Apterygiformes > Apterygidae > Apteryx > Apteryx mantelli. The sequence goes on along the minus strand of NC_090020.1, from coordinate 26,072,963 downwards.
TAACTATATTGTCCCACACAAGTCCCAGAACCTCTTAGAAAAGTAGCAGGCCACATTGTTACCATACAAACACACAAAAATCCCATACATGTTTTAGGTTTCCTTCTGTGGCAGAAGTGAGTATGCCCTAACCATATGACTGGGTAAGTTTTTGTCATTTTAGCCTACAACTAATATAACTACAAAAGCCCTTTGAAGAAAGTAGAAAGACTCCCATAAACTTCAAAGCACTCATGAAGTTTGGTTTGGGGAGGAACAGAAACGTCAGCATTTTCATTATTTTGATAAACTGTATAATGAAACATCTTTCTTGAATCAGACCATTTTGGTTTCTTCAGCATGTACTAGCATGCATTTCCTACAGCACACAAAGCATCAAAATTAAGCTGATGCACAAACAAAAGAAAATCCTTTTGTAATCAATAACTATTTCAGGCAAATACCAGTTATCTGCACACACATCCCTCCTGACATGCCGAGAAATACACTATATGTCTCAGATCCAGTTTCCTACACAAAGTAAAGAAGCGATTAAAATACTGTTTCAGACAGGTTGTACAATAGTCAGTAAGTGACTCTGGTTGCACTTTACAACAGCAACATGCTCAGACAGTTCCCATTACATACTGGGAAATGGACATCCAGTATAAAAGTTAATAGCATATTCTAGAAATCCCCATATTAAATACAGAACATTTGTATAAATTTCAAAAGTAGTTACTTAGCAGTGTATTATTTGCACAACAAGTTCTGTAAAGTAATCTAGAAATCTAAGCAACTGTTTTAACATGTCAGGCATCTTCTGCCATTCTTTGGCACTTTCAAAGTGGCTCTGCCTAGCTGACAAAAAGGTGATCTCTGAAACACTCCAACTATGGCTGTCCATGGCTATCAACACAAAATAATAGCACACCCATTTGAAATAAACTTTTTTTTTTTTAATAATAGCAACCCAGTGTACTGAAATCAGTCTCATGTCAAAAATCATACTCAACTCTTTCCAGGTGATAAGCTAGAAAACATTGCAACATGCTAGTAATGCATGGCAAGGAAATAACATACAGGCTCAAAGTGGTTGCAAGAACACACCATTTCTTGCTGAGCACAAAAGCACATGCAGAACCCACCGAAACTAAAGGTAACTGTCTCTTGTTCCTTAGTTATTGAGAATTACAAACCAAGATAATTTACCTCATGGCAGCTCCCATTATAAGGGCTTACAGTTAAAGCTGAAGCAGTAACTGAAATCCAGAGTTGTTTTTTATCTTTATTTTTTTTGGCAGTGGGGGCGGTGGGGGTTGAATTAAAAAAGATAGATAGATAGATAGATAGATACACAAACATATATATAACAATGTCACTCATGATGCTGGAACCTAAGACCTGAGTCTTTTTTCCATCCTAGCCCCCATTCTGCAATCATGGATTCTTACAGTTTCAGATCAGTTCTTCCTTAAGGCCATGTGAAAAACTCAGTTAAAAGAGAAAAATGAATTATACAAAGGAAATACAGAAAATTTGAATGCAAATCATATCTAAAAATATCAATGAACAAAACAGGCAGGTTGTAGGACTTATTTCTTAGTTATCAAATAGCAGCAGTCTTCTGTAGGGAACATCTTCCATATTCTTAGAATGAGGACTAATGACTACTCTTTTTCTAATAGAAGCAAAGAAATAGAGATGATGAACCAAGAGGAAGTAACGATGTACAGAAATATGAAGTATTCTGAAAATGTACAGATTGAAATAGTTACACAGTTCACACTTGTATTTACTGGATCACTCCATGGACCAGAAGACTTCAATGAGTGAAAGCATAAATCAAAGGAAATAAATACTATACAAATTGAGTTAACAACAGATTAACAAGTTTAGAAAGGCTTTTAAAGAAGTGTATCTTCAAGAAAGTTAGCTCATTAATATTTACATTAACATAGCCAAATTTTGCATGCCTCCTAGTTACGTTACAAGAATTGGTAAGTATTGCCTTGTTGTGAGAAGACCAAAATAAACAAAAAAACCCATACCTTTATGAGATGCATTAATTCCGTAACAAGCCTTGCTTTTTGGACATTTATTTCTTTGATCTTCATGTTTGATTGTTGAGACTCCTCTTCTAGATTGATAGCATCTTGTTCCATCTGTCTTAAACTATGGGAAGAACCAGTACATTGTTAGTCCTGACTTAAAAAAAAAAAGATATTACAGAAATACCAAAATTCTTAATCTCATTTGTGATGAACCATCAATTAGCAAAAAGTGGAATTTGCATTTTTAACCATTTCAGACATATTAGAGGGATGCATTTTAAATCTAATAAATTCAGAAAACAAAAAAAGCATAATTAAAGAAAACCAAAATTACAATACAAAATACAATACAATACAAAATACAACATAAAATACAATATTCTTGTATCCAAGTTCACAACCTACAGTCTGGATGGGCTGACAACTAAATGGGTAAAAAACTGGTTTGAGTATTGTGTTCAAAGGGTCATCATTAATGGGATGTACTGTGCCTGGACACCAGCATCAAGCGGGATGCCCCAGGGATCTATCCTGAGACCTGTTCAACATCTCTGTCAGTGAGCGACCTGGAGGAGGGGATGAAGGGTACTCTTGTCAAGTCTGCACATGACACCAAATTGTGGGAGCAACTGAATTGCCATTCAGAGGCACTTGGTCAGGTGAGAGGAATGAGTCACCAGGAACTTGATGAAATTCAGCAAGGACAAATGCAGGACAAATGCAGAACAAATGCAGAGCGTTTCTGCTGGGAAGGAAGAGCCCCTGGCAACGATACAGGCTGGGGACAGACTGGTTGGGGAGCAGTTCTGTCAGGAAGGACCTGGGACCAAGACTGTGGGAGGCTGGAGCACAGGTCCTGTGAGGAGAAGGTGAGAGAGCTCAGCTTGTTCAGTGTGGAGAAGAGGTGGCTTAAAGGGGCCAATCTAATAGCAACCCCCCCAATATCCATGAGGAAGTCACTGAGAGAATAGAGCCAGGCTCTTTAAAGAGGTGCGTGGTAGAAGGATCAGAGACAATGAGCATAAGTGGAAACAAGAGAGGTCCAAACTGGACATCTAGAGACACTTTTTCCCCGAGGACAGTCAAGCAGTAGAACAGGTTGTCCAAAGAGGTTGTGCAGTCTCCACAGAGGTTTTCAAAATGAGACAGGATTAAAGCCCTGAACAACCTGGTCTGAATTCTGTGCTGACCCTGCTTTGAGCAGATGTTTGGACTAAAGAGCTCCTGAAGTCCCTTCCAACCTGAGTGATTCTGTCATTGTATATTAACTTCATAATTACATCCAGCTTTATTTAGAAATTCTGATATATGAAATAGAAATGTATTATGTCTAAGAATGGTTATACTCACTGCAAGGAGTATTTATCTCATTTCTATCTCTACAGAAAAACATCTACATTATACAACACAGCTTGTAAGAGCCTTCTCTGTAATTATGTCAGCATTCTTTCCCTTGCTTCAAAGTTAAAGAATGGAATTATGTCTTTCAGGGGGAAGACTTAATCAATAATGAGGTAGTTTAGGTAGAGGGTCCATCTCTCTCCTGCCTTCAAACAGTATTCTTGTAAAACAATGCAACACAGAGAACAAGCATAACTGTATCCTTAAGAGACCATAAAACAAGCAATAGGCTTTGAGGCTAAGCTCACATCCACACTGTTTGAGGCTACCTCTCTTCACAGCAAACTGGCCACTTGTAATTCCTACAGCCCTAGGGCTTTTTGGAGGGAGGGCTATTTCTTTCCTTTTTTTTTTTTCCCTTTTGCACCCCAGAAGTAACACAAGAACTGTGCATGCAAGGACCATCATCATGCTTTTACAGAACAAAAACACGTGCACCATGAGAACATACAGGAGGACTTGAGGGTACAGTCTGCTGGGACAGTGCTGGAGAAATGTACAGGGTGGAAGGAGTGATGCCTGGGGGTGTCTATCTATACTGCCTTTTGAGAGTGTGATCTGAAGTGAAGCATCTCTTGAATCATGCTGAGGTTTTGCCTCATGACAAAGTTGTAACAGAAGAACTAACTGCAGAGCACCACAAAGCCAGAAAAGAAGGTAACACTTAAATACTGTGGATAGTCAGTGTCCAACTTTCTTTCTTATTACTGTTTATGCACTTTATGGTGTCATTTATATATGTGCTACCAAGACAAAAGACTATAGTAATGTCTAAGAAAACGAATGCAGTGACGTCTCACTGGAGTCCTATGATCATTACAGTAATCTGTCTAGGATGTTGTTATAGGGTTTCTCAATTTCTAAACATCCTCTTTATCTTGATCATCACATATATCTAAAGCTCAAGTACTGGTTACTCTGTAAGAGTAAAAGCACACCACAGTAGGAGGAAGCCAATGCACATTTGTTATTAAAATTGTTCTTTGGACAAACCATATATAATATGGTTTGTCCAAATTCCTACCTGTCATGCTTCACAGCAATTTTTGATTCCAACTGTCTTCTTTTGTTTCCTCTCTCTAAAAGCTCCTTCTTTTGTTGCCTGAGTTCATTGTCTCTTTGTTCCAGATATTTCTGCCTTTCAAAAAATGTAGTCAACTGAACATCCAAAGACTTTAGCGTACTATTAATTTCCTGAAATGAAAGAGTTAGAAAACACACCATTAGCACTCTTACTATATTGATACCATCCTAACACATGCAAACAGACTGTGTTTACTGGGCAGTAAAATTGATAGTAGTTCACATCACACAAAACACCAAAATAAAGTTCTACCTGTTGCTGGCTTTCCAACTGTCTTCTTTCATCTGTATCCACTGAAATAGTGAGAAACTGTGCTGCCCTCAGGGATGTGTTGCTAGAGAGAGTTTGGTTTGTATAAGCAGATACTTTAACAATATATTTTTCTTCTGCTGTGTAGATTTGCTTAAATTTGGTTTCTTGTATGACCTAAAAAACAAACAAAACATTCATCTGGCAAAAGCCTTACTTAAGGCAATGCTTTTCAGAACAAGAAATAAACTAGTTGCAACTCAGAGTAAAGAATTTAAGCTTACATTAAGTTTCTGATTTGTTAACATGCCTTTGCAAAAAGCTGGTGAAAAGTTTAATGCATCACTATACTTGTAATTTAGGTCAGTCAGCAAAAAACTGTTAAGATACTGTCCTACAGAATATATTACCATTAACAATTAAACAGCTTCTGATTACTCTGATGGATGAGTTACTTCTAACCCTATCATAGGGTTTTACTGTATTCTTTAAGAATATTACAGATACAGACCTGGGTAAAACCTACTAATGTGTTCTGCATCATGAACAAGAATTATACTGGGTATAGATGTATGACACACAAAGGTAGCCTGTGTACTGAAGAACCAAAAGTACTTAAAAAATGAATACATTAAACTGTAAGGTAAGCTGTAAAGCATAAACTTTGTTTAAGCAACTGTATCTGCAGGAAAAAGTATGAGGTATAAAGTATTTTACTTACTATTTTTAAATATTATAAATAACAAAAGATTTATCATAATCCAAGGTACTACAGTACTTCAGAAGGATGTAAATTCTTCAGTAAATCAGGAAGAGTAAAAAAACTTCCTAAGACAATGCAAATTTGACTAATGACTTTTTTTCAGATTATCTACCCAGCACCAGTAATATTCTGCTGATTTGGTTCCTGGACACTGAAAGCTGTGTTTAATGGCTTTTACTTTGCTTCACAGCTCACATTGAGGTTGAGGACATTTCCATCCCAGGCCTCTTTCCACATGCTCAGCTTTATGAAAACAGCTCTCCATTAAGCTAAAGCTTTCTTTGACAGGTTTGAAACAAAATGTTGCAAACAATGCATTCTTCAACAAAAAGTAATAAAAGCTAAAAGAAAAAAATTCACACAACTGCACTGAGAAAGTGTCATGCCCAAAACATTCAGAATAGTGGTTTATCTTTTCTCTAGATCAGTGATTTTCTACTTGCCGCGCATTGAGCTCTGAAAAGAATGGGGTGCTATGGAGTAATTTTGAATGGTCCACAAAATATAACTCAAAGATCTACTATACAGGTTTCTGCTTTATCATGTGATAAACAGAAAGTGCTGGAAGAATCGCAGTTCTAAGAGAAAAATGCTTAGATTGGCTTTTTCCTCCCCAAAAGAAAAGCATTTTCATCTAGGACTCTCTCCAGTTTTACTTTTCTCTTCCTCATTCTTAGAGCATGAGAAATAGAGAGGGCAAGAAGGAGGAACAGTTAGCCCAATAAAAAAGGAATTGCTCTCTATAAAAAGATCCAGTCCCCTAAGTTTCTCAGAAACACAACTCATTCTTCTCAGAGAGCCCTCTTCCACTTGGGAGAGTTCACTCTCTGTGCAAGACAGACAGCAGCTGTCCAGTATAGACAGAGAGGTGAATCAGGATTTAAGTTGAAATCTGTCATGGACGTCACCTACTATAACCCAGCGATGACTAGCTCTCGAGAGCCCAGGAGAAAGCAGGGTACCTACTGGGAGCTCTTAGCCTGTTTCTAAGAATTCAAAAGTTTTTATATAGTATTTAACACATCATCACATCACACCAACTCATGACTGAAGTTATACAGCAGAATTGATCACAAATGGACCATCTTATGCAGAAAAAAACCCTCTGTAATTGTTGCTCTAAACACTACACAGAACAAAAGGGCAGGAAAAAAATCCCTTGTCCAGAAAATATTTTTTTCCAGTTTTTCAGGTTGGCATTGTCATATACTATTAATTGATTTATTAGAACTTTGCCCAGAATATTTCAGGCACTTAAAAAAATCTGAGCTATAAAACATGCCCAGCACCTTCATTATAATAAAGCAACTTCATATGATTGACTTGGAATGCACGCAAATCCAAGAAATATTCAATTTCCTATGAAGCACTGCATTAGATTGGCTGAATTTGTTAAGATGTCTTGTAAAACATTTGTGTATAATGAACTATTCTCATTTCAATAACGCAAATAAAAGCCCCTAATTTTTGCTCTCTCCATGTTACCTTTCCAAAGAATTTCCTAAACAAAACTCTAGACCATAGGTGTGTTTGTGCTATTTAGGACATCTCACCCTTTCAATCATGTTTTTGGTCTTCTCTGTTCCCACAGGGACATCATGAACACGATACTGGGAGCAAAGATAACTCATCACAGGACGAGGAGCATCAAATAACTCTCGTAAATACGAGAAAAATCCGTATCGGCTAAAGAGGAGAAAAAAGTGAGTATCACAAATAAAACTTGGTAGACAAGGAAGCTGAAGTTACTGAAGGGTCAAAAAAAATCCCACTAATCCTGAATTGAATTAGTAATAATTTGATTTGCAAAGAAAATCCTAATACATAGCAGTGACAACAAAGTATTATACTTAAAACCACTCCCCACCGAGTAATCTGATACATACTGTAATTCTTCAATAGGTCTTGAAGGTATGTTTTCAGCACATGATTCAGCAGGTGCACACACAGCATTCACTTTTAGCTTCCGATGATCACGCATCTAAATATAGATTACATTAGATAATTTGGTAAAGAAAAAGAATAGAAAAGAAATCGCTACATGAAAATAAAATACTTATTGAAGAAGCATTTCATAGAATCATAATTTATTTTAAAATGATTTAAGCCATACAAGAAGTCACAAAAATCCAAGCTAGTCCAGACACAACTGAGTTCTCTGAAAGCCAACCTGTTAGTATTGATACATGAAAATATTGTATGTTAGTAAAAATAAAAGCAAATCAAAGAAATCTGCAGCCTGGTGCTCAATCTAAGGAGTTAAACTGGATGCTAATCTGCATGGATGTAATAAGGAAGCCCTCTCTTTCAGGCTGTATGGCCAGTCTGCACAAAAACCAGCAGATCAGTGGCTACAGAGGCTCTATAAAACCTGAGGCTAACAGGGCAGAAAAGATGGAAGATATACATAACAGATCAGTTTGGCCTTTTAAAGCAGCCTTGCACTGGGTTCCACAATAATGGAGGCAAGATGAGCCCTCAAAACCTCAGATGACAAAGCTATTGTTCACTTACATAATTATGACTAGCTTTTGTGAAGGGCAGATAAGTCTTTGAAAAATGCAGGACAGTTTGTCATTAATTACACTATTCCTGTGGATAGCATTTGGGAAGTGCTATGACAGCTAATGCTGTATCTTGTAGCTTTCTTCCTCTAAGTCATCTCTCTGTCTGTCAAAGGGAATAATCTGCATTTCCTCATTGCTCCAGGAAAGAGCGGCATTAGGAAAAAACAATCCTGATATCCTGCTTGGACCACTGTCTTCTCACAAAAGATGTCCTCTCCTCTCTTTAGTCAGAAGGCACTGGAAATGCTTGGTACTTAATTAGCAGTTTCCTGGTTTTGTCATTTTTTTGTGCAAAGTATTTTCTCCTCAGCAACTGTTGCCTTGTCAAGCCAGACAAAAGTATTTCTAAAAAGAAAATTATTCCTCATATTCCTGATCCCTCCAGTTGGTCTAAACTTTGAAAAATCTTGCTTATAATTAAAGCAGAAGAAAGCCTTTGACTACTTTGTAGGAGCTAATATGCTGATCTTATCTAGAAAACCTATTAAAAACAAACTTACTTAGTAAACATAGACCCCAAACTATAGGGCTCCTATACCAGTTTTAATCAGTTTTTAAAGTCTGACTACTTGCCTCAAGAAGAAACATTTCCATATCTTCTTGGCTCTCAAAAACAAAAGCCCTCATGTCATTTGAAGAAATGTGATTTTCAACATATTTAGCATGTCTGTTGTCTTTCATGTTGATCTGCTCATTTAAAAAAGATAAAGAAAGATAATGAAGAGAGACTGATTTGATACAATTGCACTTAACACCTCCCCAACATTTTAAGCAGTCAGATGACATCCAGACCTATGTTTAATGAAAACAAAGTCTAAATGTCTTTAAAGACATATTCACAACTATTTTGCAACCAATCCTCTCTGGAGAAAACCAGCAATATCTCACACCTCATTGTGCTCACTTTTTAGCCATTCACAGGCTTCTCAGCATTCCTGGAGCTACCACTGTCTCTGCCACATCACCTCCTCCTTTTCCTCCGTTCTAGCCTTATAATTGCAACTGCCACTGTCTCATCTCTACCGGCTCTGCTTCTGCACTACTAAGCCTATCTCACTGCTTAGAAACAACTGGACTAAGGAATCAAAATACAGAAAACTCCAAATTTCCGAAGCTTTCACATGCAGTTCCCTTTGATTTGGGCACAGTGAATAACAACAAATACAAATACAGAACTGTGAAGTCCTGGAACAACAAAGCCAGACTGAATTCTCTTTTAATTTTTTAAAAAGATCCACAATTTAAGATGGATGAAGCTTTTTGTATCTGAATAAAATGTTAAAATACAGTAGCTGACTTGTATTTTGTCTCTATGAAGTATGAAGATAAAATTACACAGAACTGCACAATTTAATAACCTAAAGTTAGTCAAAGGCTGGATACACTTACTCGCGCTTGGACACTGGAATTTATAAATAAACAAGACTAATTTACATTATATCATAGAAAACAAATTCAGATGTCTGTGGATGTTACAGAGGTTAATGAGGCCTAAAACTAAAAGCAAAGGCCATCAGACAAAGGTATTTGTATAATTAACTTGATGTGGTCTTTCAGGAAGAAATGGGAAATCCTGGTAATAAGAGGAAACACTTTGTATTTTACACTAACTAAAAGCTATTTTGAACCCTTCTACAGCATATACAGCTGTAGAACACATACATTCTGCATACAGCAGAATGCATACAGCATTCCTATAAAGCATAGGAATTGGTATATAATTCTCAATGTTCAATAAATTTAAATTCTCAAAATACACTAGTAAAATAAGCTTGCAATTCTGAAGAGAAAGAGAAGAAGCACACTAGAGTTCTTCTTCCCCTTTACATTATATGGAGGACAGTTCATGCGGCTGGGATAACAGTGGAAGAATGCTCTAGAAAACCATTAGCCTCTGAAAATTTAGTCCTGCTATTCTCAGATAGTACAAAGACTGTCAAAACAAAAGAACAAAACAAAACAAAGGACTGATTAAGTGCTTCTGTGCCTGTAGCTAGCTGTGCAAAGCAAGCTACAAAAACACCTGGGGATCACAGTGACATCTTGTAACCTCTGCTGAGCAGCTGGTGCTAAGAAGGGGGAGTTCAACTGCAACTACCACTGCTTTTTTAAGAAGCCACTTAAGCCTCAGTAATGGGATGTACCTTAGAGGAAATCTGCAATGGGCACCTTGAGAAAGGACAGCTTACTGGAGGGGGAAAAACCCACCTCATCTTACTCAACGTTGAGTATTACTACATTGCTTACAGAATTGGAATTAAAAATAGTTCACTATGCTAATGTATACTGTATGTAATTGGTAGCTAATTTTAAAATATGTAGCAGATACTCTTGAAAACCATAAAGAAAAAGAAATTACACATATTAACTGGTTAGTATGATATACAAATAAATTTTCTTACCGCAAGCATCATGGGTTCACAAACATTTTTTTTAAACTTGTCTGTGTTCTTTCTTAGCCACATAAGAGCAGAGTGTGTGTCTCGGAATCTCCCTTTAAGCTTCTCTTCCTTCATATTCATTATATTATCAAGTTCTACGATGCAACCAGTTATTCCTGTAATTTAAGACAGTTTCTTAAACAGAGTCCATAGTAAATACACAATATAATTAGCATTTTCCAGTATTTAGTGACTACACTACTCCAGCAATAAGGTTAATAGGAGATTATAAGAATTAAGAGTTTATCTTCCCACAATCAAGATACCACTTATTCTAAAGCAATCTTAAGAACTAATCAAAGCTTAAATACTAGAATAAAATGAAGCTTTACTCAAAGCATAACCAAATATAGTGGTACAGTACTTATTTACAGTAAAGATCATATAAATTTAGTCCTAGAAGTATCTCTCTTCAAACCTGGTTCTATCTTCATATTTAAAACCAAAAATGCCCTGAGAGGAAAGAGGCAGTGAGTACAGTAAGAAATTTCTGGGGTCTATTTCATGTTTGCAGAAATATGAAGGTGCAGCAGCAGACTGGGCAAGAAAGGATTTGCTACTCAGAAGAAAGGAAATTAAATACTTACTACCCATTCAGAAAAAAATATATATAATCTTTCCTCTCTAAGCAAGTCACTTGGTCTTTCTACACCTCAGTTTCTTCTTGAGGTACATCAAATATACAATCAACCAGATGTTAAAGGTGTTCGGACTCTATGACGCATGAAGTGCCAGACAGACGGGTATGTGCAGATGTAGCATATTCATCAAGAAACAAGTACAACACCCCAAAAAACCCACTAAGCTATCATTTTTTATTTTGTTTCTTAAAAAAAAAAAAAAAAGGAAAATCCTAGGCTAACACAAAGGAATGTAACATAATTAAGGTTAGCTGAAGTTCACCTAAAAAGGACAAAAGGAGGAAGAGTTGCTAAAGTCCTGCCAAAAAGATCATTTTAAACACTGTATCTTCAAAAGTAACTGCACTGGCTTCATTTTTCTGCCTCCTGCTAACAAGAATCCAGCTTCATTTAATCAAAGAAAAAATGCAATTGGCAAAGCAGTCTCCTTACTCACTAAGCTATTTATGTTGCTTTTAATAAAACTGATAACAGCAAAGAAAACCACTATAGATTTAAGATAAACATAATTACGAGGCTTGAAGTAACCATTTCAGAACTTATTTCACCACAGCAGGACAGCAAGTAGGTTCTGTAAGAATGGTTTAAAACAAACAAACAAACAAACAAACAAACAAAGAGACTTACTTTTCTTTTCCCTCTCTTGGTTAATTTTCTCTGTTCTTAGATCACTAACATCACTGTCAATACTTGCCCTTTCTTCTTGCAAATGTTTCAGCTCAGTGTTAACAGCATCAATTTGTGGCTGAAGATTCTCACAGACTCCCATTGTATTGAGCTCATTCTGCCAGTCCTCTATCATCTTACGAGTGTTGTGTATTTTTTTCTGTCTGTCCATTTCTTCATCTTTTTTCATTCTCAAAGCTTGATTAATTTCTTCAATCTAAGAATGTTGAATATTTTCAACAGTAAAGGAGTTTAGTATACAAAACCTAAGACAAATAACTAAGACATCAGTGAAACAAGTATTAAATGCTGATGTAACTGTGCATTAAAACTGTAAGAGGCTGTTCTAGTGACAGTTTAAGAACTGACAAGATTTTGTTAAGATTTATACCGTTTAAGTAAAACTACAGTCAAGCCTTTAAATCTGTTTTTTAAAGTTCCTTTATTTTTACATAACCAGAAGCTTGAGAACTCCCTTATCACATTCTGAAGTTAGTCTAAGACCGCATATAACCTGAAGATCAAAATAGAATGTGCAATTTTAATTCTGCCCCCTTGTGTTTAACTCTGACATTTCTTGACCGGGTACAGGCATACCTCAGAGATATTCGGTTCCAGATCACCACCCCAAAGTGAGTATCTCAATAAAGCAAGTCACACAAATTTTTTGGTTTCCCAGTGCGTATAAAAGTTATGTTTACACTATACTGTAGTCCATTAAATGTGCAATAGCATTACGTCTAAAAAACAATGTACAAAATGTGACACAGAGGCACAAAGTGAGCACGTGCTGTTGGAAAAACGGTGCCAATAGACTTGCTCAATGCAGGGTTGCCACAAACCTTCAATTTGTAAAAAAAAAGCAGTATCTGCAAAGCATAATAAAGCGAAACATAATAAAACGAGGTATGCCTGTACTCAGATGAATATCAGCAGCTCAGTTTTGCAGCACCTTTCTGCATTGTTTTTAAAAAATGCTGGATGCATACTCTTAGTTAACAGAAGTAACAACTCTAGCTTCTCACATAAAGTATCTGAGGGAATGTTTAATGCTGAGCGCATTACTGTACTATAGTGGCTGTAGCTTTCCAATCACAACAGTTGACAGAAGTAAAGCTTGTAAAAACATAGTACATATACATACTGTCTATTCCGAAAGCTTACTGCATCATGGTAAATGATTTTATACAGCATAAACCTGTCCCTTAGTAATACACTATTTTACTAATAGGGATTATATTGCCAGGGTACTTCTGTTTTGCCCAGAAGATGCAAAGATTCATTGTGTATTGGAGAGAGTGCAGTGGTTCAAAGCCCTTCCAACCTCTTCAGGAGACTTCCCTCTCCAATGACAGAAGAGCAGACAAAACATATATATATATATCACTACTGAATTTAAGGAGTAGCATTCTACCTGAATGCAGCATGAGATATAGCCAGTATTGAATTAATACATTAGCAAAGAAGCACCAAAAAAGTCATACTGATCAAGACTCTTACTTGTTTATCTTTCTTCTCCAAAGCATCTTGCTTTTGTTTACATTTTTGAGAAGTGTCTTTGATTTCAGCAGCCTGCATACAATGACATATTTAAATTAGACAGTTGTATAAACTCAGTTACAGCTGTATTTGTAAAAAGCAGCCAGTCATATTTTTAAGGACATTCTATATATGCATAACTAAGCACTTCACAGCTCACTACTGACAAAAGCCTACTCATCAGATTCTTATTAATCCTACTTGTATCTGTAACACATGTATCTTCAGAAACTTGTGAAAAACTGAATATTGGCTTTTAATCTGTTCACAACAGTGCAACATCAGCAACAAATCTGCAAATTCAGACATGACAGATAAAGGAAGGCTCATAACCCAGTCTGAAATGAAAGTAACTCCACTCTTGATTTCAATAAAAGTGTTACAGTTGGATCCTTAAACTTCAAAATGCTCGTCTCTCCTTCCAAACCAACTTTACCACAGAAAGCTCAAACGTACAGCCGAACTGTAATTTCACCATGATCTTAGAGAAAAAAAAAAGTATAACTTCCTAGGCCCAGGAACAGCCAAAACAGCATTTGTCAAGGTCATCTCACCTCTGGGGCTCATCATGCTAGAGCTATAAGCCTACACAGCTGAGCGTGACAACTTGTTGGCTGATGCATAGACACCAATGTCTCCTATTTTTCCCTAGCCTGTTCAGCTTCCACAAAATCATAGAATAATTTAGGTTGGAAGGAAAATCATCCAGTCCTATATCCTGCTCAAAGGAGGTCTTACTAGATCTGGCTACCCAAACATTTGCCCAGTCAAGTCCACACAGTGGAATTATACTGTGCTTTCTCTACAAGTTTAATTTCTCCTTCCATGAACCACCAGGGCTGAAAACATAATATAAGCAGAGTAGTGGAAGACAGCAGAGGGATGGAAACACTTTGGTTAAATTCCAGCACAGACCTTAAAAGAAAAAAAATACAGGACTCTTTCACTGGAAGTAATTTCGTCATACAAAGAGTCACAGTGCAAAAGGTATGATGCGTCAAGAATGGAGAAAATAATAAAATTATGCAGAATCTTTCCCCTCTTGCAACCTAAAAGATGCGTACAAATTTAAGACCCTGACTCTGCAGTTGTTTGCATGATGGCAACATGAAACAGTACACCTTGATCTTGCAGTTGACTGCAAGATAGTATTGATTCCATGATGCTCATTCCAAAGTCCTCAGGTAGGCATTCTCAAGAAGCACATCTCTCCTGGGAAATAGTCAGCTGCAAAACGCTCAGAAAACAATTCTGAAAGCTCTCAAAGTCAGCACAGTAGGAAAGAAGTGGAATTCAATTTTCCGGTTATCATATATTTATGTGTACCAACCTTACAAGACACAGTCTACAGGGATTGCTTTTATGTTTTTGATGGTATGACCACAATACATTGTTTTATACTGACAAATACTACTCAAAATAATATTAAATAGTCCATTCTGTGCAAATGCCTTTGAAGAGCCTCAAGGGAACTATTCTAGGCTTCTCTTCTGAAATCTTATCACCCACTTCCTGCAAAATGGGCAGACTTCTCTTTCTTCAGAACATCCTTAGCATCCAAAGCACAAAGTTTTACTAGCTTTCCTTAATCTAACCAAATTCTTAAGAGAGTTTTAAAACAGAGAGGGACAACAGAAATTGCCACACGGTCTCTGGATGCATTAATCTCTTCCTGGATTTAATACTGCCTTTACCTTCAGTCTGGCTCCTCCCAGCCAAAATCTGTAACAGCGTGCTTGGCATTTTCCAACAATGCCCAAACAAGACATACTGAAGAGGTGGCTTCTCTCTGCTCTCACACATATATCCTCCAGCAAAGAGTAAGATCTCAAGAAGCAGTCAGGTTTATAGTTACTTGATAACTGATATAAGCCCGGACCAAAGGACCTGAAGAAAGTCATGTTACCTACAGGTTTGTGTGTCTGAAATAGAGAGGACTTCTAACGCTAAACTGCTTACACTTAATGCCAAACTGAAAGTAGACTTAAAAAACAACTTCTGTGCCAAGAACAGAGTTGTACTTCTTTCATAATAAAATCACTCATTAATCAACTCATGCTGGTCATAGCATAACTATCTGTGACATACTCATCAAATGTTTGCATCTAAAGAGATCAATTTTTAAGTTCCAATAAATTCAGTGTCTCTTGAGGTCTTGCCTTAGGTTAAGAATTGTCTCATGATAGTGCAGACAGCACAGATTTTGCCTTCAATAAAGAACTCCATTTTCACAGACCAGCAAAAAAAGGTATGTGTGAGGGAAACAGGTTTCAATACCCAGAAAAGAGCTACCGGCACAAAAGTCCAGAAAGTATCAATATGCCTGTAACATACTAATTTGTAATAATATCAAGAACTATTAAGAGTCTACCTAGATTAATAGACAACTCTTTATTTATCTTAAGAACACCTCTTAACAGAAAAAAAAACAAAGGAAGATATGTAATTATCCTGAACATCTTGCTAGCATGTCTGATGTAATTCAAACATCCATGGCATAACCAGGCATACAGCGTATTGCCTTAAGTCTCTCTTCGCTATATCAAGATTTTGGACTTGTACACAAGTTCTTCAGGAGAAGAAAATGCACCTAATTCATTCTCTGGGCCCAAACTAGACACCACTTTGGCATAAAGTTAACCTTGGAAATGTTTAGTGTATCAGAATCTTAATCCACAAGTTTGAATTCAGAAAAGAAACATGCTGATTCAAGCATTCAGGCAGATCAGCTAGCACATTTTCCAATTTTGCTTCAATTCTCTAGCAAGTAATCTATTCTGGGCACGCTCTCTGCAAGTTAAAACTAAAATGCTTACTTTTTCTAGGTTTCTCAAACAAACAGGACATAACTTTTGCATTAATATAGCCCAATACTTCTATAAATTGTGGCAACAGTGGTTCACAGCAGAATTCCTTCCTGTTTAAAAAAATGTATCAGTAAAACATTAATTAAAAATGAGAGATATGATTAAACCCTAGCAGGATAATACCAAGCTGTGAAAACACAGCTTAGCACTTAAGAAGCATGAAGGCCCTTACTGTATTATGAAAATTAATCTCAAGCTTCCAGCTGTTAACTTCCCTTTAAGGAAGCACATTTACTCTTCCAAAAAAAAAAAAAACAACCTTCAATAAAACTGCAACATTTTAAAAAGTTTAGATATTTTGAATCATCGCATAATAAAATCTTAAGCTACTGTAGAGCACAAAATTCAAACATTCTTGCATGTTTTCTTCTTAAAGGATTCATTTAGCAAGGAGTTTTCTTAATAATAATGTACTGGTGTAAGTAGTATCAGCTGGTTCAGTTTACATCACACACCTGAACAAAAACTGCAGTAGTATAAACAACAATCTGCTTTTATTAGAGAAGGCTTATCTGCTACAGCACAGTTTCACAGAAAACTACACAACAAACAGATAATTTGGACTGAAATTTTAGCAACAGCTTGTATGTAAAATATTGCACGATTACTAGTCAATCTTTTTTCAAAAAGCACATCGAGAGTGTATTAACTCACATTGCACTGCCAAAGATTCAGACCCTTATTCTACAAGCTGCTCCATGACAGCAGTCCTCTACAGGTGTCTTCACACTGAGTCACTCGATCTGATCACAGTTTTCTTCAAACAAAACTCACTGCAGCAAACATTCTCATGTTATCAGTTAACTTTGTATCCATCATAAATTGTCTGCTGGTGCCCTACAGCACGATTTCTGCAGCCTAACTGGATAGTACACCTAGTACAGGACAGTTAAAATCCCATAGAGAATCACAGTACTTCTGTCTCTACTTCTCATGCAAAAATCGTAATTTTCCATATCCTTAGAGAGAACAGCTATTCAAAAACAGATACTAAGCTGTTAGGCATAGGTAGGTTAATCATTTAAATTTTTTTACTCACAAAAATGTTCAAAACTGATGGAGGATTACTCTCTGTTAAAAAATTATGCTCTACTTATAGAATGAGGTTAAATGTCAGAGGAAAAGCATTTAGGCCAAAAAAATTGTAATTTAGCTTAAACTAACAGCCTGAATTGGCTAAATTTTCAGAAGATACTGAGTACCCACAACTCAAAAATATAAAATAGATGAAAACACACAATTAATTTAATATAAATATCTAACTTAGGGAAACTGTAACAGGATGTACCTGAAGATTTTTAAGGTTCTGTGGGGAGAAACTCTAAAATGTGCCTGCTCCAATAATGCCAAGAGAGTGTATTTTTAAAGTGGCTACCAAAGGTTTATTAAGAAATGCATTGAGTTTTATTGCTTTTAATGGAACACAGACATGAAGAAGTGAGTGAGAACCAAGAGTATTTCAAAAAAACTTCTTCTAAAAACATTATCATAGCACACTAGAAAGAAAAATGTTATTGCTTTAAACTTTACAAAGCTGAACACAGAACACCTGGAATGTTAAATACGTCAACTTGGAATTTAAAATACCCACCTTATCCCTGATTTTCATATCAAGACTCTTATAAAGTTCTTCAATTTCTTGAATTTTTTTTGTCACTGGAGACTGCATTTCTTTCAGATTCTTCAATTCTTCCTTGGCCTGGTCACGACTTTGTTTCACTTCTTCATGCTGCTGACGAACATTTTCATATTCCTTGCAAGAGTTTCAAGCAAAATAACAGATTTTGTCTTCTAATCCATGTGATTTGATACTGCTCTAACATTTCATTTAATTGTACATGAGTTTGGAGAGAGAAATCTCATTCAGAAGCCAGTATCAGAGTGACTACTTAAATAATCCTCCTGTTATTGGTCAGTATGACCAGAAGAGAAACAGATTTAGTCCCCAATGAACTGCATACACATTTAATGCTTTTCAAATAATATGCCATTCAAGTAGCAGAAGAAACAACCAATTTGTCTGCAATTACCTTGCCTCTAAGTCCATCTTGGGTTGAGGTGGAAAGACTAATTCTTTAGCACCTTCTTTCCATAGTGTGAGCACTACTTATGCAGAAGTCCTGAAGCTAAGGGGCAAATAACCACAAAAAGCTTAGGAAGAAAGAGAAGGGAAGAGCTAGACAGATGATCAGAGCCAGTTACAGACACGACCCTGATGTAAAGACAGCAGAGAGAGACAGGAATAAAACTTTGGGGAAAAAAAAAAAAAAGGCCACCCATACACCACAAATACCAAAGAAGTCACTATCTGGGGAGCTGAATTGGAGATGCACTCCTGAGAAGAAAAAGATGGTAAGCAGTGCAGTGAACAAGAACTACTACCACCAAGAACACAGGAGTTTTTGGAAGAAGCTAGCTAAGGGTCAAAGAGTCATTACTACCATTATGAGAAACAGGCGAATTCTTTGGTGTTAAGCTGACTGAAAAAAAAAAGGAACCTGATGTTCAACAACTGTTACGGGCTGAAGAGCATCAGCCTGGATTATTCCAAGCTTTAAAGCGCAAAAAAAGATAGATAGCTTGCAAGCTCCATCTGAATCAGCTAATTTTGCTTTATCCTCCACCACTTTTTCCCTAGTTAGCTATTTAATCACTCCATTTGTAATCATACACAATTAATCACCAATATTCAGGCTATTAAATCAAAATTCTTTTTTCATAGTAGCTTTTTCATAAAGCCATAAAGTCTTTGAAGAAAGCTGCTATAATTCATGGACATGGCATCCAATCAGTAGCCACCATTACAAAGAGTTACAAAGGTAAAGCAATTAAACCTTTACTTAGCTGACAGAATAAGCTAAGAATTTAGCCCTATTCTAAATAAGGCATATTTCAAAGTTAAAGCACAAAAACACACACAATTGCATATAATTTCTTCAGATATGGGAATATTTCTCTAGAAACTGTTATGATATTGTTTTAGTAGAGAAAATCCCTTTAACACTCTAAGAAAACCTGACTTTCACTAGACCTATGTATTTTGGTAATCTTGAAGCAAACAATCTTGACCCTTGCAAGTATTCACTCAGCCAGAGATCTGCAGAACTTCTGAAGCACTTCATCCCTCCCAGGAGTTATTTGCATCCAAGCCACCTAATAAAGCTTTTCTCAATTGCGAATGGAAGAGGAAGAAGAGTGGAGATAGTTTGATTAAAACACATTTTCAAAATTATGATTTTCCAGACATTTACAGTTTGAGGAACAGCACCTCATGCCTCTATACTACCTCAAGATAGTATGCCTTATAATATACCACACTACCTAATGCTTAATCTTAGAGGGGCAAGAAACCCCTCTTCTTTAAGAGTTATGCAAGAAGGGCTATGTCAAAAAACATACAACTCGTAGCTCCTTAAATCTGCTCATTGGTTGTAGATGACATTAAGATAATTTGATGCAAGACCCATTAAAGTACAAAAAGGGCCCTCTAAATGCTTGAGTCCAAATCCTTTTTTTTAAACACTTCTAGGGTCCCTTTTATGGAATTTAAAGCAGATGCTTAAAAGATATATTAAATAGATATGTCTAGATAATGTCTAGATATAGACATATTAAAATGGTGTACAAGGAATATGATAATTAATGATGGTAAATCTTCACATACAGAATCAGCTGGCTATAGCACTTGACTATAAAGGTATTCTCGGGTGAAGGGCAGTGGAGTGTTCAGAAAAAAAACAGTTACACAGTGATACAGTGGTCAAATAGTAAACTATGTTCAGCCCTAGACTTGCTCTTTTTCTTTAAGATCAAGAGAGAATCTACTACCATTAAAACAGTGGCCTATTTCAGTTGATCTGTTTTCAGACTGCCTGTAGAAAGTGTTTTCTCTATTATGTTTGTCTACTGCAGTTTTTATAGATCTGCATCCTGGTTGTTTTGGAGGCTCACCTAGCAATTCTGTTTTGTAATAGAGACAATTCCAAACAGCAACTTATGTTTGTTCTGCAACTAGACAACTACCTTTTTGAGGAGGCCAGGGGGAAGAGGATGATCCTCAAAAGGAAGACTAAACTCCCATGCTAGTCTCAATTTTGGTGAACCCAATTTTAAGGCATCAAAAAAGTTTATTCTTAGCATTAAACAGTTTAACGGCAGATGACAAAGAAATATGACTGAGTAGAAGAACATCTTTTTTCTTTGAGAGAGAGCCTGATATTTTGCAATATACGAGAATACCAAGAGATCTATCTGAAGGATCTGACAAACCACGAAACAGCAACAACCTTGTACATTAAAGATCATGATGAAATGTGAAATTTTGTTGTAGCTGTAGGTCACAGAATCACAGAACAGTTGAGGTTGAAAGGGACAGGTCAAATATTCCCTATCTAGTAGAGTGATTATGTTGATGACTCTTGATTTCAACTACAACGTATCCACAGGCAAGTGGCTTCTGGTATGCCCCACAATACTGATTCTGTACTGCAAGCTGGCAATTCAAGCAGGTGTCAAAATACACTGCTCTTCGTATGGATTCAGTGGCCAAAAAATCAGTTTTTTCCCGATTGAGTGTGCCTGCCAAAGGGGTTGAATGTCCTGAGCAGTGCAGTCTGTCTAGAAGAGAGCAGTGAAAGAGTGAGGTGTGGCAAAGTCTGTCTAAATTTGCTTAGGGAACATCTAAATAAAAGCAATGTTCTCAAGGTTCTAAAGGTCAAGGGAAGACAATTTAACTCATATCAGGTAAGATTCATAACTTAGTTTCCCCTCATAATTTCTGACCAGCCTTCAGAGTTCGGTATCTACAAATATCTTACAGGGGAAAAAAATCAATTAATCGCTCCATATTAACTATTCAAGACCTACATCTCTACTGATAAAATATGTATCCCTTTTCTTCTGAACTAAGCCAAGCTACTGCACTTGTACTAGGAAAAATTTGTATCATTCAGCAAGTGCAGAAGTCAATCCCCAAAGGCACAGACGATACAGCCCACCCCCTTAGCACTACCCCTATCCAGCAATTTTGATAGCTGCTCCTGTCCCTCTGTGCTGCCAGCACAGTGGTTTGAAGGCAGTAAAGTCACATACCTTGAATCCAGTTGCTCTTCAAAATACAAGGGACAAAGATCTTTTGTACACCCATAAGAGGCTTTGTTATTTGCAAAACTGCTATGAAATGCCTTAAAGAATTTTCCTGCATCTTCCACAAGTATTATCTGAAAGTTTTTAAACTTTCCATATCTGTATTTAATAAAATCCGTAAAGCATGCAAACAGAGCAAACATACTGCTTCAGTATAATAAAAAACACATCAGCTTAAACTAGTGCTTCATTCTCAAACAGAGGCCAGAGATAGTTTAAATTAAGCCAGTTATCTCTGCAAAGAATAAAACAAATACTGCTTTTGGCCCATTTTGCTAGCTCTGCTAAATGTGCAGAAACTTCTTAAGTCTATCTACACATGCAAGAAAACCTCTGATCAAAGTTAGGCCAAGAATAGTATATCAAGATCTGCCCTGTTTGCACCAAGCAATTCTGAGGATGTTCAAGCTACTCTGGTCAAGTTTCTTTTAAAGAAATTGCTGGCACATTACTAATATTGCAGTTTTAGGAAAAATTGGTTACATTAAAGAAACACTGAAAATAAAACAAAAGCTTACCACCCAAGGCCTTTTCCTCTCAAGCATCTCAATTAAGTCTAGATGACGCTTGCGTTCATGGTATCTCTCAACATCTTGTTTGTATCGTTCAATCCTCTGTCTCATCTTCTCCAAAGAATTACGTTTCTCTTTGCACAAGTTCTGTAAGGATACATATTTTCATATTTTACAGTATCTACTCTGTGAAAACACTTTTTAGAAATAATGCATACCTCACCCGTACATTAACTAAGCAGGATGTTTTAGTACAGCACTAACTAGGGGGTAACAATCCAATTAAAAATAGATGTCCATTTTTTCAAGTACCTTTATGTTACTTGAAAAGTACACATACTTTCTGTCAAAGCATACCTAACAGCAGTCTTAACCTGAAGAAAACCTTTTAAAAAAAGCTTATATATTTTATGATGAAGTTATTCCCACAGCTCAAACTTTCATTAATCTAGAAGTTTCTAAACAACTTTAACTGATTCTGCTAAATACAAGTAGCAAAAATCCTCATGAAAGATTTTGTAGAGATTTGTAACAGAAATATTAAGGTTGGCAGTACATATGAATGAAAAAACACGTGCGTGGATAGGCACAAGAAGAAGCAGCAGAACAAAGGACTATAAGAATGGCTTGTACAAATAATGAAGGACACTGCTCCCAGCAGTAAAACTGAGGAACATGTTATTCCTGTCAAGATCAAAAAGGTTGCGCTCTGTTAAGACCACAGCACAGGTGACAGTCAGGGAAAGACCCTGCCTCCTTATACCAGGAGGAAGGCAACAAGGTTGCAGTACTTCACATACACCAGGCTTTTTCTGGTTAGCCTGTCTGTCATATTCTAAACAAGGTAAAACAGAAAATGGGCAGCAATCTCGTCCAAAATTTACGGAAGCTGAAGTTAGCCAGATTGAGGCAAAGGACCAGCCCACAACAGTTGATGGATATAAAGGGTATAAAAGGTCTATCCAGAAAACAGTTTGTTATTGCCAATAAAGAATCCCAAAGAAACAATGAGGACTTGACAATAGACATCCTTTGTCATGCGTCCAGACCACTTGGACAGATATGTCTTAGTGCTTGTGAGTATGAGAGTGTGTGAATGAATGAAATCTGAGAGAAGATGAGCACAAGTAGATAAAATCAACTTATTTGCACACTTAGTAAATAAATACCCTTCCATAAGATCTCATATTAAATTTTATTATGCTAATTTTCCTACAGTTACTTCTCTGTGTCTCTGTAATAGGCAAGTTTACCTCCAGTTCTTTTTCTTTTTCTCTGAAGTTTTTCAGTTCACAGTGAAATTGGTACATTTCTGGAGGACCAATAGATTTTTCAGTGGCTTCAAGCAACTCAATCTTACTCAGTTTTGCAAATTCTCCAACTTTGTCCTACAGAATAAAAAGTTATAAAATGCAGTATTAGCTAGAATAGCGTAATACAACAATGCTGGATTTAAATAGAGCAAACTACTTCTCATCAGTATCATCCGATTTACAGTTCCATGCCAGAAAGTTAAGCATAGCACGACCACCTTATAAAGCAGCAACCTGGCCCTCTTAAACATTTGTAGGGACTTCATACATGGTTTTGTTAGAGCTGTTCTGGCCTAATTTAAGCTTAAACCTTTGCTGTTCTTATCCTCAGTTGTTTGGCTTTGGCGGCAGCTTTGAGGTAGTTGGGAGGGGGGAGAGGCAGAGGGGAACGTTGCTTGTTTTTCAATTCACTATCATTTTTCTGAACAAGATAGTTCAGTTCAAATAATTTCAGATTTTATTCCACTGTATTCTTCATGCTGGTTCTCAGGCTGTTGAGGTCACACCTTTCCAGTATAAATGCTATGATTAACTCAAAAATTAAGTAATGTGAAAATCACAACTAAGCCTGTCAGCCAAGTATATCAGGAACCATCGCTGCTAAGGCAGAGCAACAGCTCAAAACAAGATTGGAGTGAACAACATGCTTCCCATTGCTACAGTGACAGAGAGCAAATTAACCAAACATATAGCACAGTAATATTCATTAAACTGATGTTTATGTACTTTAAAAAAAGCTGTTGTATATACAAGAGTTATGTCGGTGGAGTCTGCAGAAAGTTCTACTCTGAACAAATATTGTGAATATGTAGGATGAGAAAATACAGTTGTTTCCAGACTTTCTGAATTTCTAAATTTTAACTTTTTTAGCATGTCTTCTTGAATGCTTTTCTCCTTGAACAGAAGAGCAAATACGTGCTTGGCTAAGCTCGGATAAGGCCTCATTTTACTACCATCTTTGATGATCCACATGAACTGGGAATGACTCAGGAAGGAACCCATCATAATGTTTAGTTAAGATGCAATTGTGAGGCAACTTAGCTATCTGCACAGAAGCCCTAACCTGTCTGAGCACGGATGGATTCAGCTACAGAAGCAGCATGTAGCATTCTTTAGTCCTCTCCCTCCTTTAAGAGCTATTTCCCTCAGGATAATTTTACTTTTACGTAATCCTGACCTGGAAAACCTTTAAATTCTACCTATTATTGAAAAACTGTTGAGGCACAGAAGTTAACCAACAGGGCTGTGGTAGCAGGCCCTGTTGCAGCTGCAGCTCATTTAACAGAACTGCCTCCATTTTTTGCTTTTTGGAGAAATAAATCTAGACAACTCTTCCCCCTTCAGTAACCAAACACCAATCTAACTCTGAGGAACTGACTAGATACAATTAGTGAGAAGCACATACATGGATTGACTGGGAAAGTCAGCAGTAGGACTGCAGAAGCTATGCAGATAAAGGCACAGAGAAGGTGCTGGGAGACCTCAAGACTATACAGATTTCCCTTCAGAAAACCCTTTTTGTTATCTAAGAACAGCTACAGCAGAAGCAGTGGGACTAAGAGACACCACTGCCAGTGTTGCTACCCAAGCAACAACACAGGGAACAGCAGCAGCTTTCCTCTCAGTCTGAAATGACAGCATGCACAAAACTGCCTAATTAGTGAGCCTTATGAGGTCACACAGTTCTTCTTCCTTTCACCATCACACCAGTATGGCTACCTCCTCCCTCTCCTTCTTTTTGTGGTCCCATTAAATTGCAGAAGTGCTGCAAGATGCAGCAATTAGAAGCTGCAAAACTCTCTCAAAATACAGTGCTCCGTTTGCATCCACTGTCTTTCAAAATTCTTTCATACCTGAGGAAGAAACTGGCACAAATTGCCCACTTGGATATTTAAGGCTGCAATCTGTTCTTCTACTGTTTTCAGGGTTGATGGCTTTCTGTTGATAAACCATGTTGATGTGTTGTTCACCACTTGAATCTCCCGTGTGATAATGACATTGGTAGGTGTCTTGGACCTGATAGTAAAAGGAGCATTTACACTTTTGAGAGCACACAAAGATTACTTAATGTCAACAAAATATGTTGAAGACTTATTGTATTAAAAACTCTAAGGTATCTAAATGTTTACTATAAAACAACTAGATAGTAGTGCTAAATTCAGATTCTATATTTCAGATAATGCCCAGTACTTCAATGATGAATTAATCCTGTAATGTGTCCTGTACAAAGTCTCATGGAAGTCTTATGGAAAGTCTCAAGAATAACTGCAAATCTTAAGTTAAAGGAAGTTATTCATATAAATGACATACTCATGCTGAATGTATGCATGTAACCATTCTAAATTGTTACAGATGTAAATAGAATACATATGAATATATATTTTTTTACATATGACATTTAGTAAGTTTTAAATTTGATGTGCAGAAGGTACACAACACCACTATGCCTTTGAATTAAAAATGTTAGTGTACAGAACTCCATTAATAAACTGTACATATACCTTCCATCTGGGAACAAAACCAATATCATACAGTATTAAAAATACTAATTTGCTTTCATTTTCTGCTTTTAAGGAACAGCAAAAATATATCAGTTGTCCTGATGTTCGTGTTTAGTTCTCTAGTTCTACACATATCTTCAAAAATTTAGTTGGGGTTAAGATGGATCAATATCAAGCAACTAATTAGGCATCATACACTCCAGAAACTTTGGTCACCACTTTGGTTTGGAAATTTGTCTAGTACCTGTTCAGTCAGCATACTGTTAAAGAGGGAGGACAAGGCTTAGGAGACATTTTGGAGGCTGTGTACTTTAGCAGACTTAAGAACAGAGTTCAAAATAGAAGTGAAAGTTTCCAGTGTTTGGAACAAGTGCCATTAAGATTTGAACCTACTTCTGGAAGATTATATGATTAACTATTTCCTCTCAAACAACCATCATCTCATTCAAAACACCCATGAAACCCTGTTCTTTCCTTTCAACAATCAAGAACTTTTTACTATTGTAACACTTGATTTTCATTACAATCCAAGGGTTAAATTCCAAGACATGCATGCTTACACAAGTCAAATTTTAAAAGATATCAAAATTCCTATCAGCAAATACTCTTATACATCACTGTTTTCCCATATCACACCTTCCATTTAAATATTTTCTGCAAATTAGACAAAAGACTAAATTAGACAAAGGACTGAATGAAAGTCCAACTACTACAGTGAGTACAGAGGGTAATAATTAGAGAAAATAGCTCTTTGTAAGGCATCTTTGTTTAATCGTTTATTTCTGCCATCAGATATACAGATAAATATGTTTTTAGATTAGATTTATTTAAGTCATAAAAATAAAAAAAGAAAGAAAAGGAAACACATGCATTACAACAATTAAAGTCTCCACATGCCACAAGTCTCTCTCCACTCTTTAATTAATATCACAATATATTACAGGTAGCACAAGTTCAGCCTCCCAGAAAGAAGTACTACCTGCTGACCCATTGTATGGCCAGTTTCCAAAGACCGAAATACTTGACCATTCCCACAAGAATAAATGCTAAGAGAATTTTCCAAAGACTTATTCTAGCATATCTCTTTCTTTAATTTATCCAATTATCTTTTTACACAGTCTGATCAGGGTGGCCAATTTTTATACAAGTTAACTCAGAATCTGAATCAGTTGATTAGTTCTATGTTCTGTTTAGTTTAGGCACACAGATCATGTTAAGGCTTAACACAATAGCTTGTGATACTGTAGCTTCAGGTTAAAATCTCCATCAAAAAGCACTCCAAGGCTTCTGACACTGTCTCCCATAACATCCTCATAGACAAGCTCAGGAAGTGTGGGCTGGATGAGTGGACAGTGAGGTGGATTGAGAACTGGCTGAATGGCAGAGCTCAGAGGGTTGTGATCAGCGGTGCAGAGTCTAGTTGGAGGCCTGTAGCTAGCGGTGTCCCCCAGGGGTCAGTCCTGGGTCCAGTCTTGTTCAACTTCTTCATCAGTGACCCGGATGAAGGGACAGAGCGCACCCTCAGCAAGTTTGCTGATGATACAAAACCAGGAGGAGTGGCCGATACACCAGAGGGCTGTGCTGCCATTCAGAGAGACCTGGACAGGCTGGAGAGGTGGGCAGAGAGGAACCTCATGAAGTTCAACAAAGGGAAGTGCAGGGTCCTGCACCTGGGGAGGAATAACCCCATGCACCAGTACAGGTTGGGGGTTGACCTGCTGGAAAGCAGCTCTGCGGAGAAGGACCTGGGAGTGCTGGTGGACACCAAGTTAAGCATGAGGCAGCAATGTGTCCTTGTGGCCAAGAAGGCCAATGGTATCCTGGGCTGCATCAGGAAGAGTGTTGCCAGCAGGTCGAGGGAGGTGATCCTCCCCCTCTACTCAGCCCTGCTGAGGCCACATCTGGAGTACTGCGTCCAGTTCTGGGCTCCCCAGTACAAGAGGGATGTGGCACTACTGGAGCAAGTCCAGCGAAGGGCTACAAAGATGATTAGGGGACTGGAGCATCTCTCTTATGAGGAAAGGCTGAGAGAGCTGGGCCTGTTTAGCCTGGAGAAGAGAAGGCTGAGAGGGGATCTTATCAACGTGTACCAGTATCTGAAGGGAGGGTGTCAAGAGGATGGAGCCAGACTCTTTTCAGTGATGCCCAGTGACAGGACAAGAGGCAACGGGCACAAACTGAAACACAGACAATTCCATCTGGACATGAGGAAAAACTTCTTTACTGTGAGGGTGACAGAGCACTGGCACAGGTTGCCCAGAGAGGTTGTGGAATTTCCTTCCTTGGAGATATTCAAAAGACACCTGGACACAGTCCTGTGCAATGTGCTCTAGGTGATCAGGCCTGAGCGGGGGGGTTGAATTAGATGATCTCCAGAGGTCCCTTCCAACCTCAACCATTCTGTGATTTAGGAAGTCTATTAGGATAGTCTCTTTTTATATGCCAAGTCAAAATATGTATAGGAAGCATGTGATATTACCCTGTAATCATAAGTAAACATTCTTTTAGAATCTCCTTCTGAGGTATCATAAAATCTGAATTTTCAGAATAAAAAGTTCAATGTTCCATAAAGACTAGGGATGTCTTTATTCAAAAATCACTCTCACTTAACAGAGACTACACTATTCCTAAAAATAGGAATCTAATATTCCTATTTCTAAACTATAGCATTTAAATACATTCAAGCACACAAAATCAACATTTTCAGAAATGCCTGATATCATTTGGATTTAGTCTGCAAAATTATGTTTTAGTTGCTCTGTCCTTGGAAAGTTTATCTAGAAGATTGCATTAGTTCAAACTAGTCAGATCTACTTTTTTTCCTTCTGTTTTACCTCAGTAAGTGGTGTTTTCAGTAAGAATGTAGATGAGCCCCTCAAATCAGTGGCATCAATCAACACGAGAAAGTGCAAGCAAAACATTTGGTTTTAGAATTTCATGAGAGACCTTTTTTTTAAACCAACCACCACATCATAATGGTAGTATTAACCGTATCTGAAATCATCTGAACCTTAAATATAATCAAAAGCTAAACACACCACATAAGTCATTCTTTCTATATATATTCTTTGTACACCAAGACAAGGCAAAATGCTTCATAAAGTGAAAAATCAGGACCTGCCATCACTGATCATTTCTTGGGAGACAGGTTTTTAGCTTAAAATTTTGAAGTCTGAAAAAAATCAACCTGCTTAAAAAAAAGACCTCTGTACACTAGATGTTTTTAAACAGCTTTGTGAATGACTGTGTGGGATAATAATCTAACCAAAAATGTGTTAGCAAATATAATTTTACTACTTACAGTTCAATTTCTACTACACCTTTCAAGCACCCCCGCTTTACAAAGAGACCAACCTACAAAATGAGTTATAAACATCATTATTGCAAATTTTCAGTTACTTAAAATGTAATTTCTTACAAAAATATACATTTGTATAATACAGTTCATGAAATACTTTTACTGAAAATTGACAGTTAAAAAGTAGAATTTATTTTGTCTGCCTATTAACAATAGCTAGTAATAAAGGAAGACACTATTAACTTCTTCATTAACTAGCACTACTAGCCTTTCCTCCACAGATTAACAATTTCTTTTCTGACCAATTTCAGCCTCCAACACTGAACAAATTATAATCAAAGGCTCTACAGAGAGGGAGGAGTTTCCATGAATTCAGAGAATAGAGGCAATGCAAATGAAAAACACTGCCAAATGTTAATTCTAACAGTGTAAAAAATATATAAATATGAAAGGCCAATAAACAATACCAACATACAGTGCTGCCACGCAGACAATTTCTATATTTATATTTGCTCAAGACT
This sequence comes from Apteryx mantelli, assembly GCF_036417845.1. Lineage (NCBI taxonomy): Eukaryota > Metazoa > Chordata > Aves > Apterygiformes > Apterygidae > Apteryx > Apteryx mantelli. The sequence continues at coordinate 26,043,422 of NC_090020.1, read as the reverse complement.
GAGCTGTAACTGGAGAATAAGTAAAATCATTTAAGTACCTAGATTTAGTGCTCCAAAGTTCTAGTGAAGCATATTCCATGTAACCACAACATCCAAAAAAGCAAGAGGAAAAACCTAAAAATCTGACAGTGCAAATTAAATTCCTACTGTGATGTCAGCACATTACCTCTTGGGAGTAAAAGTGATACAAGTGATCCTACTGAAGATAATAGGAACACTTATCCCAAAATCATCCAGCTTGCATTTAAATCAAAGATTAACAGCTACAGGCTTTTAGATAAATTCTCAGACACATCAATGAGATCTTACTTTCATTGATCATATACATTTGGAAATTTATGTTAGACTTAATTCTAGTTTTACCTTAAGTTTAGCTGGTATTCTTGTTTGAATGTTACTTATGCAACAGGAGGCATTTTCTTTCAAAATGTAACACCTAGTCTACTAAGGTTCCAGTAGAATTGAGGTGTTTCCATCTTATAATTCAGGCAGGATGACAAGCAGTTAAGTAAAGCCATCCCTTTGGTAAAAGCTCTTGCCCCTGGACCAGGTTTATTCTACAATTCAGACACCTAACATCTTATTAAAAAAACAGCAAAATCAATGAAGATGATCTTTTCTCCTTCTGCTGAACTTGGCCTCAATGAAATTTAGATTAAACATCAACATTATTAAAGTTTGTACTCACCTTATCAGCTCGCCCTATAAAAGAAGGTTTTCCAGCCAGTCCCAGGCAGATGGCACAAACAATGCTTGATTTTCCTGTTCCATTAGCACCCACAATCATGTTCAAGTTGGGTCCTGGACGTACTTCACAGCTGTCATATGTTCTGGGAAACACAATAAATTTACTTCTTGAACCTTATAAACACTATGTCACATTAAAAAAGTACACTTGCTTAAAACCACCTTAAGATTATATTAAATACAACAAATCCTATTTTTTATCAAGTCTACATTAAGTTAGAGTCATTCCTCAAGTATTCATTTACAAGAGATCCTCACAGTGAAAGAAATGACACTACGTTAAAATAACGTAGAATAAAATCCTACCTGCCACACAAGTCTTCACAAGAAAAGATTATAAAGAATGAAATGTTAGATCCAGACAAAAAATGACAAAGTTCCTACTGACTTAACTAAGAGTTCATATTATTTTATACCTCCAAAAAAAAAAAAAAAAGAGAGGAAGAAACCAGACTGAAAGAATTTAGCCAAGTTTGTTGCATTTGATTCCAGCTGCCTCTTGCACTGCAGTCACAGAAGGAGATTCCAGTCTAGTCCAACCCATATGATGTATATGGGCCTTCAGTTCTTCAAGAAGTCTGTGGATTCTGTAGTATTCCAACTTGACAGATTGGGTATTGTATGGTAGCTTTCTTTAGCTACAAGAACTTAAAATGCTAGCCTGTCATCAGTTTTTTTTTTTCTTATATCAGACATTATCTTTCATCATGTGCATGCAACAGTCCTACTACAATAGCAACTACAAGAAAAGACTGAGCATTAGCATACAAACTCAAGAAAAACTAATTGTGTTAGTATGATCAGTAACACCCCATGTTTATAATGAAGTTCATCATTTGCTGTTCTGTTCCCACACAATACCAGACCTGGACACACAGAGAGCAACTTAGGCACTGACATCTAAGAAGAAACAGGAGGCAGTCAATAAGACAGTAACATAATCTAAGCACTTCTGGAAAAGAAGATGATAATTCAGTGCTTCATGCTGAGGCTTAAAATACAATGTTTCAGGCTTCACTTGTAATCTGTAGCATGATCCATAATTTATGCTACTCAGAACTGGTTGCAAGGCTGGCCTAGAGCTATCAGCATATTAGCCCTAAGAAACTGAGCTGAAGGCTTCTGCTCATAAGTGTAAAGCACCAAATAAAATGGTTTTCCCAATGAGCAGAACCTGAAAAGGATGTGCAAAAGATGACACCACCAATACTTTATCCCAGTGGTTCTCAAGCCCTATTCCCACTGCCCCAAGAATATATTCTGCACTCCTCTCTCTTCCATTGCTTGATAATCACCTAACTGGGTGAAAGAAAGGAAGTAGAAACAGACAAGGTCGGCAAGGCACACCGCACAAACGTACCTGAGGGGAGAAAGGGTTCGCATCAGCACGACTGCAGCCCTGTGCCACACAAGTGATGCTGCATCACGAGCCTAGCGGATCCCATAACCTGCACAGCAGGTCCTCTCCTCCTGCTTCCCCCGGGAAAAATCCCACACAGCTCTTTTCCCCAGCCCTGACTCGCCTCGGCAGCCAAGACCTTACCGAGCCCTTCCGTTAACCGAGGGAGGCGCCGCTCGCCCCTCAGGGCACCAAACCCGCCGCTCCGCCTTTGGCCATCCGGACTTAACAGCCAGCTCCCCGGCCTCGCACCCGCCTTCCCACAGGGAGCGGCGGAGGCAAAAGCAAACCGGGAGCACGCAGGCTGGCCCCGGCGACGCCGCGGCAGGCAGGCAGGCAGGCAGGCAGCGCCGCGCCGCCCGCACCGCCCGCGCCGCTCAGCCGCCACCGCCCGGGGCAACGGCACGCCCGCCCTCCACTCACAAGAAGTTCTCCATGAAGATCCGGACGATGGAGCCCTCAACGAAGCGGGAGCGCGGCTCGGGGGCCCTCCCTGCCCGCTGGGTGCCGCTGGTGCCGAGCTGAGAGGCGCCGGGGCCCCACTTGCTCGGGGCCGCCATCTTCGCCCCCTGCCCTGCCCCCCGACGGCCGCCCCTGGCCGCGCGCGAACCCGCCTGGGCCCGCGGCCCACCCCATTGGCGGGCCGGAAAACAGGGCGGGGCATCGCGCCGTGGTAAATGCTGCATTCATTGGCTGAAGAGGAGCCACCAAGCCGCGGTAGAGCTGCTCATTGGTTCGCAGATTGCCACGCTGGTGCCTATTGGCTGGAGACGCGAAGGCGCGTGCTGGGGGGAGGGAGGCGGAGTGTTTTTGCTCCGCTTTCGGTTTCCGAAAAGAAGAGTGCGGGCGGTGTAGGGCCTGCCGGTCGGTTAAGCCACAGGGGCTGCCCGCTTGCCCCCCGGTTGTGACGGGGATCAGGGCAGGCCCGCTCTGCTCAGCTGTAGCTGACATAAGGCACGGCTTCGCCTCGCACCTGCCCGGCGGCAGGAATCGCCTCTCGCCTACCAGACTACATCTCCCGGCGGGCACCGCGGCGGGGAGGACTACGCCTCCCAACGTGCATTGCGCGCGGGGGTCGGCGCAGTGCACGCCGGGACCGACGCGCCCGGCCGAGCAGGCCGCGCCTCCGCGTGTGCCATTGGGTCGCGATATGGCGCTTCCTGGGCCCTTCCGCCTCGTTCGGGCCTCGCCGGGCGCGGCGCGGCCCACGGCGCGGCTCCCCGGGGGCTGCGCCTCGGGAGAGGTGCGAGCGGCGCCCGGTGCCCCGTGAGGGCGCTGAAGCGCGGGGCTAGGCGGAGGAAGCGGTAGAGGCCCGCGGGGGCTTTCGGCGGCGCTGCCCGCAGCGGCAGGACGGGGTCGGGAGGCCGCGGGCGCGGCGTTGCCCGCCCGGCGCCGTGGGCGGCCCCCTCCAGGCTCGTGGCGGCCGCGGCTCCCCCGCGAGGGGGCAGCACGGCCCCGCGGTGCGGTGCGGTCGGAGGGGGGGCGCGCAGCCGCCGCCCTGCGGGAGTCGGTTCCTAAGGGACGGGCGCCTGTGGGAGTATCCGCGCTGGCTCATGGGGAAAGGCTCAGCAAATTCCTCTTGTTTCTAGACTCCAGGATCTATCTGGGGTTGTTTACTCTTTCTTAATTTTTAACAGAATATCCGGAAAAACATATCTTACATGTGTTACCCTGGGGATCTGGAAGCACATAGGAAGGATAGATGTCATTTGAAAGGATCCTAGAGAAATGCGTATCTGTGAGATTTGTTTTGGCACCTGGGCTGCAGGATTACCAGCAGTGTTACCAAGTGCCCTTCAAGTGCCTTTTCTTTCACAGGTTTTGGGTTTTCTTTTTTTTTCTTTTTTTTTGGGGGGGGAGGGGGTCCCTCTTTGGGGAAGAGATTCTGCTGCAGTGCAGGGCCCCATAACTAGCCAAAGCCTCTGCAAAGAATCTGGAGGGTGATTTAAAGCTGTTGAAGGCCAAAGATAAGAGACTGCTTGTGCTTAATTGATTTGTTTATCTCATTCCAGTGGTTAACTAGACTGATTTGTCTTAAAGAGTTTACAAGGAAAACAATGTGTCACCAGTATGAACCAGGTAATTGTAAGGAAGACTTGATATCCAGGGTTTTCTAAGGCTACTAGTACCTAGGTGGTATCAGTAATACCATGAAAGGTCAAGCCTGCCTTGATAATGACATCATCAACACCATGTTAAGGTGTACGTATCCATTAAGGTATGGATATAGCAGAATTGGGACCAAAGAGGAGAAGGTAACTTAGGGCAGAGTGTTCCTTTAGGAGGAGTTTTTGTGGAGAAAGGGAGGTACAAGGGCAGTGAAAAAAAAGGTTGTTCTGGATACAGAATAAAGAATGAAGGGGCATGTGTCGGGAGAAATCTTCCAACAGTGAGAATACAGATGCCTATGAACAGTACTGAAGCTGATGGGCAAGCCAGATGCTGGACAGCCACTTTGGACAGCCCACAAGACTCTTCATCAACTCTGTGTCCAAAAAACTTGGTGTGGGAGAGTAGTCTAAATAAGTATAGATGTGCATCCTTGTTCTAGGTGGTGTGGAGAGGGAAGAATTTAAAAAATAATAATTAAATAGTAGCTGTGTGGCACTTATAAGATTTGTAATTATTAATAGCTTTGTAATTCTGTGTAATAATGTGCAAAATGATATAATTGTAAACTTAAGTGGTGTGATTTAGTTAATTAGATTATTAGTTAATTGACTTATCAGTTTCTTGGTAATGTTTTGCTTAATAAAAATTGCAGTGTCTCAAATCATTAAAGTCTCAAACTTGCAGTCTAAAAGGGGAGAGTTGGATCCATGAAGTAATAATGACCTCCAGCCAAAGGAGGAGAGGTTAGATTAACCATTTCTACATTTTGCTGCTAGAGACTGCTGCAGAAATCTGCAGAACTTGTCAGGGCAGATTTTCTGGGGCCTGGTAAGCATGAATGCTAGTAAGAGCTGGAAAAAAAGACATTGATGCAAGGTGGGCAGCGTTTGGATCAAGAGGAATTCTTGAAAGAAGAGGATAAGGATTTGAAAGCTAATACAGAACATAAAAACAGCTGGATGGAGCACACAGCAGTGAGAAAATGAATATAACAGAATATGCACGGGGCTAGGAAAGAGACCAAAAATGACAGAAGTGCTGGTCTCCAGAGAAACCATAAGCAAGTGGGGAATAAAAATGGGATGAGGAGAGAGATAGTCAAGAAAACAACAGATGAAGGATGGGGGGAAAACAGTATGGAGATGAATACAGACCAAAGTAATATAAAGGAGAATTGAAAGCACCTAAGCAACTTCTAAGCAACTAAGAAGCTCGTAATGACAATGGAAATCCTTTTCCAAAGGAAGAGCTAAAATGAAGTGAATGTTACATCTGATTAGTGTTTGTCTGAGGGAGCAAGAGATGGACATTTGCTCCTCAAAGTGTGAGAGGTATTTGACTCAGTGTGTCAGAGTGGAGGAAAAGTGTGCTCTCTTCAGCTCTCTGCCTTACATGGTAGTACTTTTGGAGCAGTGGGTCCCTTGAGTGCTGAAGCCATAATTTTAAGATGGATTCAAATCCAGATAGATAAATGCCAGGTTTTTCAGTGCTTAGCTGGAGTTGTCTTAGTGAAGCTTCATGATTGTAAACTTGGAACTGTTGGGCTTATTTTGATCTAATACAATATTGGGCCGGAATGTGTTTTCATTACATTCGTGTAAAGCTAGAATAACAATGATGTTTTATGTAGTTATTCTGAATTTTCATTGGTGTAACCGAGATCAGAATTTGGCTGTCTTCTTAGGAGGTAATAACAATATGACAAAATGTCAACCGATTGAAAATATTGAAATAAAACAAGTATTAAACAAAAGAGCAATAAAAGAGCTTTTCCCTTGCTTTCAGGATAAATTCAGTTCAGCTGCAGCACAAAGCTATGTTTACAGCAGTCAAATACAAACTTTTTTAGTGTTTGGTGTGTTACAATAGCTTTTGAAGTTTTCTTTTTCATAGCCATTCTGTGCCAGAACCAGGCTCAAAGCAATTACTTGTGGGTTCTTTCATATTTACAGCTTTCGAAGAAATTATCTGGCAGTAGACACGCCCAGCACAGTCTCAGAACTGTTCTTTGCCCTGCTGTGGTCCCTTTACAGCTACTCCACTGGCAGGAAAGGAACTAATAGTAAATAAATATCCAGGGCAGAAATTAGTTGCAGGGGGAGTTTCTGAATGGGACAGAGCTGATGGAACGGTTTTTACCTCACCACACGATTGAGGTTTGCCAGTGGAGCAATCTTAATGCATTTGTCTCTGTTTTTCAGATGTTTTGCAGCCTTTCACTAGTCTGGGAATTTGCCTATTCTATAGGCTGAAATTCAGCAGGTGTTTAACTTAAGTAATAAAAATCTTTTAAAGCCACCTTTCAAATTCTCCATCCTTCAATTCATGCAGAGGCAGTAACAGACAGAAAGGGGCTGTTGTTCCCTGGTGAAGGGAGAACTTTGGCTTTCTCTTTGCAGTCAGGATAGCACCTCACACCCTAGGAATGAACACTGCTCTCAGTGATACCAAAAAACTGTCATATTAGCAAAGTCCCTATAAAATAACTGAGCAGAATAATTGATTATGTCTCCTCTGTATCAGCCTAAATCTGAGTAATTTGATGGAATAAAGCAGAGTTGCATAACAGAATTAGAGACAGAAATCCAATGGTTGCACTTTGTGTTTTATTTCATTTACAGAAAAGTCCCCTTAGAAGTATGCAGACTCACCAAGCCTGGTGATGTTAACCCCTTCATTTTCATTTGTTTTCTGCTTATATAATTCGATCTGAATGTTGGTGCTAAAGCATCAGCTCTCTAAAACAACTGCAAAACTCTTATGGAAAAGTCCATTATTTCTGGCTATTCTTTTCATTTTCAGAATGTAGCAACAAGAATGATGTGTTGGTAACCAACTGCCAACAGAGACTGTAGATAGTTAGGACAGGCAGTTAAGATGTCAGTTCCTTTTGGCTCCCTCAGTCTCTAGGAAATAATACTCTGTGCTTCAGGCTGTGTGGTCCAACAAACATGTATGTTATTGAATGTATTTATTGCATGACCTCTTTAATTGTTTGTGTAACCAAAATGAAAAAAAAAGTGATTAGAGATGCTAGGGGCTACATCTTCAGTTTTTGTCTCAAAAATGCTCTGTATAGCTCAGTATGACAGGTTTTAAATGGGGAGAATCTATTCTATAACAGAACGATCTGAAATCTGATCTAATGTGTCCCAGGTGCTAGCGGTGCTAAAGGCCAATTAGAAAAGCCCTATACTTTGTGCTGAAAGGAGCAAAGGCTATTCTCATTTTTCAGGGCTCATGCCTTGCAGAAGGAGATTGGATGTGGTGGCTCTAAGAATCACTCATGCAGCTCAGCATGGGAACTTCCTGCAGCAGACAGGACTGGGACTGGCTTTGGGCTGCTCTGTGCTGGCTGTCTTAGATGATGTGAGCCATGCATTTTGTTTGTTCAGTACTCAAAATGTTGAATTCAAGCTATAAGTTCAGTTTCTCGCTATGCCAATAACTAAAGTTTGAGGCAGAGCAATACAGTGATTTTCAAAGTTTTATTTTATTAGGAAGTTACAATAATTTCAAAACAAAGTCTTACAAACAAACACAAAATCTGAAAAACAAGTGTGAATTCAGTGTCTTATTAACATCAATGCAAAGCATTTGTGGTTAGGTAGAGTATAAGAAAAGACAAGTATATTCTATGTGAGTGTACAAACTGATTTTATTTAAAAAACGATATGTATGCTAGAAAAGCTACAGCTTCAAATGTATGCAAACCCATTTCATATAGTTCAAAACAGCAGTAGCTTACACTGAATTATACTGGAACACTAAAAGACAATTTGTTATTGGCAAGAATGACAAATATATTCAGTATAGCAGAAGAATATAAAACCACAAAAAATTGGTAGCAAAATGTTAGTTTCCCAGAGAGATTTGTCATCATGAATAATTGTACTTAACCTACAGGATATAACTAATAGCTAGTACTATTTTCTTTATTATTTCAAAATATTTATATTTTCCTTTTAAAAAATCCATTCTGTACCCAACACAAAACATTCACTGAATGCAGATTTAAGATAACACAATAATAGGTTTTAATTGTGCACCTCTACTTTCCTCTTTTATTTACAAAAGCATTAAAATACTGTATTTAATGATCTGTGCAAAATGGGAAGCCTTTATATAATAACTGATACCTCATGCAAAAGAGAAATTAAAAAAAAAAAAAAGTCTAAGAAGCCCTGAGTCAATAATTTCATTGCAAAGGCAAGGAACATGAGTGCTCTTAGTTCTTCCTATATGTTGGTGAATATTCAAACCAGTCCAGTATTTATTTAAAACATGCTTTAAAATAGGTAGTTTGTGCAGTTTCTCACATATAAACCTTCTGTGCATGTCGTTCCTTTCAGCAGCATGTGTTTAATACTCAATTTCATTTAAGCTGTTGGGATAGCCTGATGAAAACTGAATTTCTTCCACTTCTAGAATACAAAAGAAGAGGGAAATACTGTAATTACTTGCATTTTTTTTATCACTTTACGTAAGAAGAATGCAATTACTATGTTGGATTTTAAATGAGACAGCCATACAGCTATTAAAATGTTCCGTAAGATCTTTACTAGTCCAAGTTACCAGGAATTTCTCAGGTTTCACATCTTATTTTAAAAAAGGAAAAATTCTGCAGCAGCTCAGCAGCATGATACTAAAATCAGACCCATTCAGCGGGGATTCAAGGGAAGAAGTTATCGCCTATCTAATTATAAAAAACACTGCACTAATTACTAAGTGTCTCCTAAGAAAAAGTTTATTTAGCTTACCTAAACAGGGTCCTGCCTGGAACAGAATATCATCGATAGCTGTGTCACTTCTTATCGACACCCCACGAATTGCTTCAAAAATAATCTGTAAAGGCAAGGCATAGCTTCATGAATACCACATCTAGGGTGAAGGACTGGAGGAAAAAAATCACTACAGTCTATTCAAGGATCTAGTGTGTCCTGAAAGCCTGCTTCCTGGAAAGAAACATATTCCATCAGTAGTCTGTCTGAATGGCTTTTCCTTGGTCAGAGAATCTGGGGACATAATGATGCTGAAAGAAGGAGATTTGTTCTCACAGTCTGACACACAATTGTGTTTTATAGAGTACTGATAAATTTATGAGAGTTTATTTTAGTGCTACAGTATTTCTCTCTTGCTTTTCAGCCCAGATTGGTTGCTACACTTTATTATGCAGATAAGGTTTGAGGGGAGAAAAATCATTAACAATATTATATTGTGCTTTTACTAATGGAGCTAAACTTGCTTTTCAGTAAAAGGTCATTTTGTCTTACTAGTTTCCAGACTCTTAAGGCAAACTGAAAAATAAGTACATCTTTGGTTAGTGATCAGTGCAGTTTTGAGCCCTGTGCTGTTTCAGTCAACAGCAATTTCAGCTTTCTCTGACAGAAACAGAAGCCGGCTTTGTCTCTGGCAGAGTTGAAATCGAAGGCAGAGCTCTGGCTCACATCATCCTTTGCCTTTGGTGCCAACTCAGAAAGCCCATCCTGCAAGTATCAGAGCTTCGTGATTATATCAAATCTAGACAAGGCTTTGGACAGTTAAAAAAAAAATTGCATGAGTGATGTAAATAAAACGACTGCTACTGGCAAGAAGTGAAGTGAAAATAAATTTAATTAACTCTAATTTTGAGTTAATGAATTAATGAACTACTTTTATATTTGCAACCCACTAATATCTTTAAGAATTCTTTCCCCACCTTCATTTTTCAGTTCTTCATTACTTCAGCTTGTTCAGATGGTCATTTAATCCTGTCTACATTTTTTTCTTTTTTTATGCAGAGCCAGAATTTGCATTCTAGCATATAGTTAAGTTTAATCTTCCCTTTTGACTAATTTTTGTTTGTTTTTTGCTTACCTGGTGGTTTTTTTCACTTTCATATTCTATCAGTCCCCTTAGCCATGAGATGCTTTGTTCCCCTGTTCTCCTCCATAAAGGAATCTCTTCATCATCACCTTCCTTTTTTAGGTAGACACTTAATAACCCAGTCCCAGCTCCATACATGTGATAGAAAAATGTCAAGCACAGTTTTCCAGAGATCCCTCTTAGTGTTCTTGAAGTTAGGTATGCTCTCTGTCCATACACCATGTCGGATGCCTCTATATACATGTAGTATCCTTAAAAAGTATACAGTCAAATATTAGTACAGTAGAAGGGTTCTTTCTCTCAGCGTGATCATTATATAAAAATGTACATATGAAACTTTTGATAAAGAAATGCTCAAACTAGAATTCAGAAATGAGTATTTTTTAAATTATGTAATAGAATATATGTTAAATGAATGCTGATATAAGAACACTTAAAATCCTGTTTATATCAGAGGAACACATTAAGAAAATAAATCATATAGAAAACTGCTATTGTAATAATAAATTGATTTTTTAAAAGAGTTTTCCATTCAGTGAAATTGAAGAGATGGAGGCACATGTTTCTCCTTTTGTATAGTACTCCCCTGTACAAAAGGACAAATTAGACCAAAGAAAAACCTCTGATATTTCAAGCACAACTATGGCTTTGACAGTAACAGAGGTTTAATTTTGCTGATATAATGGCCAAATTCTGCCTTCACATATATATATATAAATATACATATATACACATAAATATATATGCAGCCCTCACTTCACTTGTTTTTTTAAGCCCGGAATACACACTCACACAATTGATTGATTAATTTACTCTTGGACTTCAAAGATGCTTGCATGTACCTTTGAGAGTATAGTTTAGGCTACGGTTAGAGCTGATGCTGTTAACAAAGCAAATTAATTGAAATACCTCTTTTACATTACATATGACATCAATAATAATTTTCTTTCTGTGATTGTGATGTGAGGATACAAGTGAAGAAAACTATTATCAAGAATCCAGGAGTGAACGAGAGTTTATGTTACGAACTCTGATCCTTGGGAAAATTAATCAGTGGCAGACAAATTATTTTTCCCTTGAGAACCATCATTCAGTTATTTCCAGTTGGAGCAAACTGAGGTATATCAGAGGACTTGGAAACATCCCCGTGTCCTATCTGCCATGCATGGCAACTGCTTTGCATCGTGAGGCACAGGCTCTGCCAGTAGGCAGGAGGTTCAGATTTTGCCAAAGCTGTTCCTACAGTCCCACTGCTCCCTTCTTGTTGTGTGGGAGAGGAAAAGCTGCCCTTCCACCACTGTGAGTAATGGAGTTTGCATCGGCCTGGGAGAAGGGGAATCTTAAGGATCACCAAAATGGGAAAAAAGTAGAGAATGGCAAGAGCAGCTGGAAGGTGCTCCGGGTATCTGCCATGATGTTCAAAGTCCTAATATCTAAGCTCACACTGAAGACATCCTCTTTAAACAAGATTATAGTTTGGTGGGAAGCAGCAGTAGGAGAAAGAAAGAGGGTGGAAAGGAATAAAATTATCTACAGCTGTGGATCTACAAAGACAAGACCATTTCATACAGTGTGTTGGAGGAAATTCCCAAGGCTATTACACCAAGTCTAATGCATGCCTGTTTACAGGAATTTTGATGTTGACTGTGCTTAAAAGTTACTTGTGTTAAAAATCCAATCCTATAACTAGTAATAGAGCATAATAAAAAACTTGCTTTTATTTTTAAGGCCTCAAAGATATAAACCTTTTGGAAAGATTAGATCAGTTCTAGGTTTGTGAATTCAAATCCATGTTTTTCTCAACACATTCTGCTGCAAACAAACAGATGTGTGATACAAGGAATAAACATTGCTGTAAACTTGTTTTCTTGTTACAGCCCAGGCTTAAAAAGATTCTCTTGTTTCACAATTTCTAAAGGCAAGCTATCAGTCTCAAATCTCAGAATGATTAGTGATCTACATAAACAGAAAATAGGTCTGAAGTTAGTCTCTGCTTTAGAAATTAAGAAAATTAAGCTCAAAGCCAATTCCTTTTCTTAAGCAAGAAACTCAAAAGTTGTGCCTTCAGTAAGTAGAGAGGATTTGACCTTGGGAGCATGAGACCTGGAATGTAGATTATTTGGAAAGGGAAAAATAAATGACATTATCTAGGGAATGGTAGGGTTAAAAAAATGCAGCAAACAAACCTGCATATTGAATCCTTTTGTTGAATAAAGCTTGGTTACCTACCAAAACAACCAGCAGTTTTAAGATGATATAATCCTTTCAGATTATATTATGTAGAAAAGTGTGCCAGACAGTACAGAGATGGCCCACACATGCTTCTCCAAGAGGTTCACCAACATTTCAAAATACAGTCACCCAAATAAACTTAAAAAAATGTTAGGAAAAATACTCACTGATTTTAAGGCTGGTTATCACACATCAAGTTGCTGCAGAAGAACTGGACAATAGGGATGGCAAGGACTTATTGACAGTACATCATCTAGCCTGCTCCCTAAATATGGCAGTTTTTTTAATATTACATTTCTACCTCTTTTTCATTTTTAAATGGAAAAGGAACAGGAATATCAATATTCCCTTTTGAAAATCATTCCACAGTACAAAGGTATCATTATTAGGAGAAAGTTCTTGATATGTATCCTACATTTCCCTTTGCGTAGCTTAGCCAGAACTACATCTGGTCAGAATATGCTCTGATTTACAAGTAATGCAGCTGTTGCTCGTTCTCATTTCAGAACACACAAGAAGAGTTTCGAGGTTTAAAATTTACTTATCCTTGAAGGCTATTCATACTTCTGCCTGGAATCAGCACCGTTTAGAATGGACAGTGGAAGAACGTAATTTCTTGGCAGTCTGAAATTTCAAGCCAAATTAAAACATTCTCATCTGCATTCTCAATTCCACATGCAGGAATTTGGCCATACAGTCCCACATGCTATGAATTTATACCTGTGTAAACACTTAACTTCTATAACCTGCTCAGGATACAGCTACTACAGAAGTTTTACTAGGGAATAGGAAAGTGACGTTTTGCTGAACATGCTCTTACCCTGTGAGAAATGCTATACTTTAAGATAAAGACATCAAAAAGAGGACAGGGGATTTGTCATTTTATTAACTAGAAACAAACAATTTTCCAAAGATTCTTGAATTAATCTTGCACAGAGCACGTTTTCATATGCACAGCTGAAACAACTATGCTTACTAAGGCTTAACATGGGTTAGACTCACTCACAGTTGATTGAATAATAATACTGTTTGGTGAGTCTTTTGAACAGGCCAACCGCTTTAATAATCCTGTGAAAATTTCAAACAGACTGGATAGATGGCTACAGTGAATAAGCCAGCTTGGCTGTAACTGACTTTATAACTTGTTGAATGACTGTTACCCGCTGTGAGCGAAGACAAATCCAATGGCCCACCAAGTCTTTTTAAACCCATGTAAACCTTTAAAGTTCAGAAGCCTTAGGGCAGTTTTATCGATCATACTGAAGCCAGAGGAATTATTGCCGAAGTCCTGCGCTGCTGGAACAAGAGTACCGAAGGCCGTAACACAGTTCATTATTTATGAAAGTCAGCAGCTACTACAGTCAGCGTGTGGGCAGTTCTGACGCAGTTTTCTGTGAGCTTGCTCCTGCTAATGAGCCCCGCTTGCCTAAATACTCATAGACTAAAATGATGCAAGTGGGATTACAGAGCTGGTTTTCAAGGTAACGGGTCAGTGGGACCTCTGTTTTAGTACCTGTGGTTTCTTCTAACTTTGAACAGGAAGGCGTTCATGCAGAAGACCTGAGCTCCCACCAGTTAGTTCACCTTTTTAAGGGAATATTCACAGAAGCTAGGGGTTTGGGAGAGGGCTTTTCTGCGGAGCCCAAGGGGGCGTTCTGTTCTTTTTTTCCCCCAAAAGGCTACTTTAGGACATTAGGATCAAATTTTTCACTTTTCCACAGATAATTCAGTTTAACCATCACATTCTCAAAACCAGTTTACCTATGGGTCCCTAAGAAACTGGATTGTTTAATAATTGTTCTGAACAGAAGAGTAAAAACGTTCTCTGTGTTCTGCGTTATCATTTCAAAGTACTTTAGATTAACTCAATCTCTGTTCCGAAAGTTCAATGTGAAGCTTAACTCACCTACCCCAGTAGTGTGGTCTCCTCTCGGTCCAGTGTAAGAAGTGGGAGTTGGACCCCTTCTCCTGTGCCAGCTCCCGCGACCTCGCTTCTTCTGGGTAAACATACACTCATCTTTTTCAAAAGTACATTCTCCAGGATTGGGTGGCAATAGATCTATAATGAAAGGTCATTGTTTAAAACTGCAAATATATTAGACAGATGTATGGAGAGATTAGATAAATAATTTAATGTGTTCACTCACCTATTGAGATCACTTATTGATTCTACCTAGCAGTAGTCACAAGCCTATGAACGTTAGCTTCAAACTGAAATAGCAGATATAATTTCATTTTCTTCAGAGCTTTGGGGAAAACTGTGTCCTAGTCTGGCTCTCTATCATGTATTAATATTCTTTAAAACATTTCTTACAGTTTATCATATCATAGCTCTTATTCCACAGTGGGCTCTACCAGCCTAATTTTCTTCACCAGTTGGCATCCCAAACAGTTTAATGAGCTCCTGCATGCGTAACATCTATACTAATAGATCTTGTCAAAGATCAGGGTTTCTGGGATCTGCAATCAAATGGTCAGATTTAGCTCTCCTATGTTCCCTTGGCATCAGATTCTAATATCACATATAATGGACTGCAGAGAGGCATTTCCCAGAGTATTTTCAGTGTTTGCAATTCTACTAGGTGATGCAGAAGAGAGGAAGTTTAGAATTCAGGTGCTGGATAGCAAGAAAATGAGGAAGTGTCTTTCAGGTCTTCTGCTACAATTTGTTGTTTAGGAAATAACACTGTAAATTGCTTTTTTCTTGTGAAAACCTCATGCACTCTGGGGTACTGTGTATTTTTTCCTGCTATCAGTGACAAGTCTCAGTATGACTATACATCCAAGTATCAGTTTTGCACCTTTGGTTCTTTTTAAAATTTGTTAGGAAGTACAAACAGGCAAACTGGACAACTGTTGGAATTATTTTATAAAAATAGCATGTTGTTTTGTATGTGTGACTTTGTTCAATAATGGTTAGCTGCCTGAATGCACGAAGTCCAATGAAAAGAGGTCCTAAAAAAGTTGTTACTACACAGTAGCATGAAAGGCATTGTAAGTTGGCCTCATCACCATTTCAAAGGCATGACTTTATTCAGAAGAAGAATGGGATTATGGATTGTGCCTGTCTCATGAGAATGGTTTCTAAAATAGAATGCAATTGTTGTATTGTCAAACCTTAAAAAGCCCCCAGAAAAGGGAGTTTGGGTGAGTTCAGAGTTCAGAGAAGTTAGCCTGTACATGTCAGAGAATAAAGACTCACTCAAAAATTTCCAGTTCCTCCCACTACAGGAGGGGGACTTATCTTATTTTTGTTCATTAGAGAACTGCAGCTCAGATAAGGCACTATATCTTGGCCTTGCATAACTACTCTTTTGGATTGAAAAAATAATACTGTCTTTTGAAAATGTTGCCTTTGAGTCTGTTTCTAGCATCCTCGTCTAAGACTCAGCTGAAAACTGCATCTGCCTCAGTTTGACTGTATTTTTTTAATTGTAACACCCCCAAAAGAATGCTCAAGTATATACAACTGCAGTGGAGTCTGTGAGGTTAATTAGAAGTTAGTTGGCGCCACTGTGAACAAAATCTGGTCCTCACTATATATATTCTATTGCAAAAATAGGATTAATGCAATACTTCTTAGAACAAAAATAAAATAAAATAAACCACAGTGGGAATAAGCCAGCTGTAGGATGGGCTTGGAAAATGAAGATGTGAGATGACCTTTTATTAAAGAGGGGACAGGGAGGGTAGTAGCCATTGAAAGACAAAAATACATGGTCTTACCAGCCACCTGGCAGCTTCCCAGGCTCAGTGATATATCATCCAGTGCCACAAGTCCACAGTCCCAGAAGCTCTTACACCAGCTCACAAAGACAACCTGCAATACAGGAAGGAAGTTTCAGGTATCCCTAGCAAAAGCTGGTACAGTTAACAGTTTGAAATTTTAGATTTTCTGAATGCACTAATAATTTTGACATCTACAGTACAGAAGTGATCGATTAACTTTGTTTTTTGCATGTAGTAATTTTGCCAGTGACTGAAATTTTAAATCCAGTGGGTTTTAGATGTTTTTATTCAATAAAAAGTGTTTTCACATTTTTTTAGGTAAATGATTTATCTCTGTATATAGTTATTTTATTAGAGGAATAGGTACTTTTTAGAATATGAGAAAGAAAGTATGACTCACTACAGTTGTTGGGGTTTTTTTCCCCCAAAACCAAAACTGACCAGCTCAAATGTCCTCAGCTGCCCTATCGTTACAACCTCCTTTGGAATTTTGTCCCTGGGAAAATAAATCTGAAAGAGTAATGCAGAGGGATGGGCAACAGAAATGGCCGAGGCAAACTGCAAACAAAGAACAATGGCAATGAGATGAAACCGCTGCATACAATGGGATTCTTCACAAATGCCATAAGGCCTTGATATCACAGAGCCGGAGGCTGGAAATGCACAGCATCATTCACAGGGCTCATCTGGGTACTGTGAAGATTAAGAACAGATGTCTTGTCCAAGATGTCTTATTTGACCAGTCATTAATTATGCCATGGAAAATACAAGTCACTCAAGATTTGAAACATATAGTCAATAAAGTGAAATAAAATGCAACAAAACCACTGAAACTGTAAGAGTCCCAGCTGCCCTTCCCCCAAGGTTGACACAGATCTGTTTGGATTAGACAAGAAATAATAAGGTTAATTTTGTGAAAATATTTCTGGCAATTTTATTTGCCTAACTACTGCAAACCATCTGTATGACCATTGGGGTTATGACAACAGTCTGGGAAGAGTTTTTCAAAACAATTCCTTTGTGATGAGGTCTGAGTTAGTAGCTGGAGACAGATAAATGTTACTTGTAATGGTTTAATGCTCTGGAACAACTGTAAACTCCTCAGTTACACATCTGAGGTTCAGTGTTGATTGATAAGTTTCATGCTGGTACAAAAAGGTTGTTGAAAGTACTATATCCTTTATTTACTATGTCCTCTTTAACAGGGTCAGTAACACCTTCAGTATTGTCGTTATACAGGATTTTGCTAGATTGCTTTGCTATGGAGTATTTATTTATCCATCTGCTTGTGAAATAGCCTGAGAGGTAACTACACTTAAACATCTGAAAAATGTATGGATTTTGCTTCCTGGCACAAAGCAATTTTCAAAACCATTTTATATTCAGCACTGCTAATCCTGGTAAAATGGATTATCTATTTTGCAAACTGTTACAGGTATAGACCTGAGAAGTGCACCAGCACAGCACGCACAACAGTTCAGTGTGTAGTAGCCTAATACAGGCATTGGATTTTTTTCTGTAGAGCTGCCTTCTTAGCCTTAAGATTTGACAGGGCAAAATTTTTTTTCCTAATTTGTAAGATCATTCTCAAGAAACAGGCACAATCTATTAAAAATTAAAAAATGGTAGCATGTCTTGGAATAAATAATACAATAAATACTGACGTTGTGTAGACGTCATTCACCAGACTCTTTAGCTGTTAATAAATGCATTCTGGTGAACATTTGTAATAAACTAAAGATATATTATAGTCTCAAACCCAAGAATCTTCAGAAAACCACACATAAAAGGGTGAAGTCAGTTCTCGTTTGTGAAACAACATTTCCACACAGTGGGCCTAATCGTGTTCTAAGTGATGTTTTCCCATTGACATCATTGGGAACAAGATCGAGTTCTTTATTCTTAAATTGCAATAATCTGTTCCATACAAGGTATGTAATTACCCATTGGACCCTGCAGAAAGCACTCCATTTTAAAAGCATTGCAACAATAACTGTTGGTCTGTCAAAGGCCTAATTGAACTAGTGCTCTTCATATAAAAGATTGAACTGTTTCAGTTACACTTCTAAACTTGTTCAGTTTTGTCATTTGTACCTTTAACATCACTAATTCTTTACTTGCTTTTTGTGGTATTGAATGACATGCTGCCATGAGCAGACTTCATAATTGAACAGGGTTGCGGGGGAAGCATGTTAGTTTGTGCCTGGGAATGTGGAATTTCTAATATTAGCTCTAGCATAATCTACTGAAGTTGTCTAATGTCCTCCTGGCTAGTTTTGTTGTTACAGTCTTGATTTGTTTTCAAGCAATGGGGTAGAGGATATTTTTCTTCACAAGTCAAATGTGTTCACTCCTCCTTTGTCCCAAATACCTTTGGCCATTCAAGAGTATTTGAACTTTATCTACCAAAATTGTATCAGTTTGGTGTTTACTCAGCCACTCATTCGCACCCCAGGTTAGATCTCTGAATCCTTTCTACACTCTGCATAGGCCTGGTGTTTCACTGTGACTTACATTTGCTCTTGTTTTGAATTAAAATATTTCCTAAGCTGATTCTTCCAAAAGAAATCTTTATGAATTTATCTCATGCCTTGGAAGAGAGAATAGAGAAATCTTTGTGCTCAACTCACACTTTCTTTATAAAACATGACAGATGAACAATATAATAATTGGTTCAAACTAGATAACAACTCTTCATAAGTTTGTATGCTTTCTTGGAGGCTAGATTAAAAATGTTATCAAATGCAGGCAGTCATTGCCAGTGTTACCGAAAAATAAAACATATTTTCCTCTTCTGTCTCTTCCTATTCCAGTAAGAGGAGATGGCCAGGGCATTTGTCCCTTCCAAATAATTGCCTCAAGTTCTGGAAGCTTATTTGTTTATTTTCCAGTGCTTAACCAATGTTATTGACCTACAGCCTCAAAATTATCAATGATCAGTTCTTTTTATTTATTTTCGTTTATAAGGAATAATGCCAAATGAGAACAATTAGTAGAGCAAGCAGGGTTTCACTTCTCCTATGATATTTTGTTGAGTTTTGGCTCAGATACTGAGTTAGATACAAAGGATTTCTTGTCCTTATCACTCCACATCTCTACAAGTAGAAATGAGTTGAATGTATGCATATGAGGAGAATACTTGTTTTCGGAGAAGAAGAAAGAATAGGACATGGGTTAGGTCTCTCAATCAAGAGGTACAAAGAAGAAGGGACTAATGGAGAAGCTTGTAAAAGTAGTCTTGAAGGAGCTGGACTGAGAACAGGAGAAAAGGAGAAAAGGAAAAAAGATGCCCCCAGATTCTTACAGGTCCTGTGTGTTTTCCTTCATACTTGTTTATCCCAGAAGGGATAGCTGTTGCTCATTTAGAGAGCAAGATCAGACAAACTAGAGAAAAACTGGGACAGTGGCCAAGTCTGGTGACTGGAAAGCAAGCTATGCCTTTGCAGCAAATTAATTTACCTGGTTCTGTCCTGCTATATATTCCTATGTTTAAACTACATACTGTATATCAGTAGATACATAAAACTCACTCTGTAATGCAGACACATCTTTAGATCCCATTTTTTAAAGCCAAGAGAAAGGCAGTTATAGTGGAGTCTGGGTTGGGTTTCTGTGAAGAGCAACAGTTGTAACTTCAAATACCGTGACACAAAACTCAGTATTATGAAATCCAAGCAGAATTCATTTGAGCACCAGAAGCAAAAGTGTGACATGACACAAAGAAGCCGTCAAGGCGTTTTAACCAAACAGTGAGCCTGACTCTTCAGTCAGGGACACTAGCACACAGCTGTGTAAGCGTATAAGCCACGCAGCGCTCTCTGGCACAGTGAATCAGAGAACCGTTCGGATTGTCCCGGGGCTGTTTGACACAAACATCATCAGTTCAGCCCAAATTACTTTCAGCTAGTTTAATTAAACTAGATTTTTAAATGGCTTGTTTTCATTTGACTTACACAGGAAGCAATTTATCAAATAACCGAAATAAACTATTAAGCCAAAATTTGAATGTCTGCAACCTTCTGTATCATTTTAAACAAATTGATTTAAAAGGGCACTTGCCGTACAAGTTTAATTTCCTTGCTCTATAAATACTGTGAGCTGCTACGGGTGAAACAATAGATCATGAAAGTTTCTACATACATAATCAGATAACACTGGTACAAAGTTAGTGACATTTAAACAAATATTTTTGAAAATCTCTCTTGTTCAAGGACAAATAGGTTGCAGAAATAAACAATGAAAGATAACCATAAAATTGACAGAACAAGTTAAGGCCACAGGCTGTTAATGCTGCATCTATATTCAATGGATTGCACTGTCTAGTAGCAAATACTGTCTGCACAGTAAAGCTTATAGGCCAGTGATAACTTCTGTGGTCCCCTAAAATCCTGCTAGATTTCCATTATTCTCTTACTATGGCTCTATTTTCTTTTCACTGAAACTGGTTTGTTGGCTTTTTGTAACAGGGAAAGGTTTTTGCCTTTAGACTGGAGTCTTTTCAGACCATCTGGCATAGTAATATCACAATATTAAGTACTCAAAATAAAAACTGAGCAAAATAATGAAAAGTCAGTCAAATAATACAGTTACCAAAGGGAGGCATGTAATAGTAGTGCAACAGTAGTGGTAGAGCAACATATCCCTTTGCTTAGCTACTGTGAAGGTGCAGGCCACAACGATAACACTTTCTAACCTGAATAATTTTTACATTAATTTCCAATATATTGTTTTCATAACTGTATATCAAATATCACAGACCCTAGGGCACACATTTTGCAAACACTACTGTTACTATTTACAAACCCTAATGTTGTTATTTTAAACGGGCATCCTCAGAATGACACTTCCAGTGACTGCTCTTTAAGATGCTTTGTGTTTTATAGGTGGGAGAAGGAAGGACAGAAGGTGCTTACTATAAAACTGCAAGTAATTCTGGCATCTTTAAGCTGTGTATCTTACCATGCAAAGACAGAGCAAGAATCATGTCAGAACCTTACCAAAATGCTCCTTTACTTGCCACAAGTGAGGGTTTTCCAGGAGAGGAGGAATGAGTACGAGGACGCCTGTCCTCCTGCACTTCATACCTGAGCAAAGGACTGTCCTTTACAGACCAGTGACTTGGCCGTGGTGATCTACGACTTTATGATATCCAACACTGGAATCATCATTACCTAGGACTTAGGTGAACAAGCAGGAGACTCAATAACAAAAAGAAATGCTGACATAATTTAATAGAGATTTTAAAAGTCTACTGTTTTGCTGAGCATCATCACAGTGACATTATATGACAGCAAAGGTCCCACTAACTTCATATCAAGTCCTGGGGGGGGGGGGGGGGGGGGCGCAATATGATAAGAGACGTTTAGGGAAAACAGTACAAGGAAAAAATTAACCATAATGTATTTTTCCCCTGAAATATAATGTTCATTTTGCAGAGATCTGGTTTAAGACCTTGCTGAATTGGAGGTCACACCTGTACCACTGCACTTACTGGTCACTGCAATTCATGCACTCCATGGATTTGCCTAATCCCTTTTTAAGTGCATGTGTACTCTTGGCCTGCACAGCATCCTGTGGCAAAGGATTTCAATGTTTAGTCATTCAGAAAAGGTCCTTCCTTGTTTGTTTTAGAACAACTAAACACTGAAGTGCAACACTCACTCACTCGATTTCGCTTTCTCACAACTGCAAGAAAAACTCGTTATGGAAGCGGGGTGAAAAACAAACAGATGAACTCAACGAAAGAGAAAGAAAAAAAAACTGTCAGAGAGAAAGAAAAGTAGATTAACAAAATGAAAACCCTCAAAATGCTGCCACAACTACCCTGAGGGAAATAGGGTGGAATGTTATGAGGCCAAATGCCCTTTTGTGGATTTGTTTTTTAACTCTTTGGGAGGTACTCAGATGCTACAGTGTTGGGTAACATTATAAAAACTTCCATGAATGGATAAACATGAGCTCTTTGCTTTTGAAAACTGGTGAGAGTTTCTGAATGGCGACTCAAATCTAGCTGAAGTGAGCAGAGCTGATGTGTGTAAAGCAAACCGCACCCAAACTTTCCATTCAATACAGGGATTTGGACTTTGTTCTGCAGCTTTATAAAAGAAAGACCTTTCCATGGTTGTGCAAATGCGCACGTGCGTGTGTGCGCGCACACACACACACACACACACACAATTAAAATGCAAATTCATGCTCATTGGTGCATATGAGCATCTCCAGGTTACTCATGGCATAAGTGAATTTGGCTTCCAGCTAGGCTTGATCCCTTTCTGCCATGTATTTACCTGGTAAATCAATTTCAGTGTGTTCAGCAGGATCAAAAGAATCTTTATATTTCAGAGCCTGGTTTTTATGCTGCTGTTAAACAGGTTTATACAACAAAGCATGAACGGTTTCATTTATTTTAATAAATGCTAGGAAATTCTTTCTGTTTTCTTAATTCTCACATTTCCCTGGGCACTACAAAGTAGGAAAACAACACTTTTTATGTATAGGTAAGTACCATAGGTACTTACATTAATTAAAAGACAGGGTGACTCAAGAACAAAGTGAGAAATCATGTTTTTGAATTTCCAACTGTTAGCATTATGTAGCATATGTATTTGCAGTATGTGAATATATTTACACACACATATATAAACATTTACGAGTTGCTCAGTTGGATCTTACCCACATAACCTTTTCACATGATATTTCCAAAGTGTTATATTAAAGCATGCTTGCCAGCTTCAAGTTTCCTGCTCACAGAACTCAAGCCAACAATTGGCGCCAGACTCCAGTTAGTTAATTCAAAAAGAACTTATGAAAAAACATTACACAATCCAAGAAACCAAAATCTGAGCCTTCCTATTGGCCTGATGCAAAAAAAAGATTATCAAAAACAAAACATATCAGAAAGATTTCAAAATTTATTTTTTTAAGTCTTGGGAGTAACATGCAAAGTGGGAAGACAGAAGATGCATGAAATCAGGAATTTTAGAACAATCATTTTCCGGCTGAAAAAGCTTCATGACCTTCCCAGCTCTCTGGCCCAGGAAGCATAACGACTGCATCTCTGACTCTGCTGGCCATTAAGGAACAGCCAAGAGACTGTTTACTGTTTCCACAGACACTGAGCCAATCTACAAGTCACACCCAGTAACCAAGAACTCGAGCAGCCAAACTACTGTGCATGCTTACCGCCTCTTATCATTTAGGTCTAGACATGATGCATCTCAGAAAGCAACCCTTATGTCTGTATTAAAAGAAAGGTAGTAGCACTATCTAATTTGAAGAACACCTCACTCTATTAAAAGACCAAATTTTCACTTGCTTGTAACACTACCAAGATGCAATGATTTCAGCTCAGACTTTCCACGCTGGGTGCTTGCTTCAAGCTTGTTTTGGAACTTTTAAGCCAAAATGGTTCCATCATTTCCAAGAACAAGACTAGGGAAAAAAGCATTATTTTGCCCCTATTTTAAAAAATCCTTTGAAAAGCTTGGGCACTTCTAGACTTTGGAATAGGGGCATGAAATGTGTCAGGATTCGGTCACTGTGCCAGAATTGTGCTTTCTGGCAAGTCATTTGTCTTTGAAAAACTACATTTTGTAAGAACTGGGACAGGGCGGACAAAGAGACTGGGACATGGCAGGATTCAAGGGAAAAACTGAGACTGGCCAGAGCTGAGGAGCCAGGAGTAAAATGGGGAATATGAGTGGGGAGCTGCTGCCTACAGGCAGCATGGAAAAGACAGAGACATATCAGTGAGAAGCTAAGGGTTGCAAGGACAGGTCAGAGGAGACAGGGCAAGAGAGGTCAAGCTTCAGCGAGCAGATAAAGGTCTGTTTCTCTACACCATGCACCTCCACCACTGTCCTACACTGAAGATGGGCAGTGATTACTCCTTGTCAGCTATTTTATTAGGTCATCGGCAGAGATCTTTATTTGTTTAAGACGCCAGTCCTCCAGATGTCTAACATAAGTGCCTGTATGATGCTACTACCCAGTGTTCTTCCATTTGCTTCAGCTGGCTTGGAAAAAAAGAAACAAACAATATTATGCATAAAATGATTTTTTAAAGTATTAATGAGAATGCATGAGAATGCAAGAATTAGGTTCACTGTGCAACTTAATTCAAGCCTCCTGGTGAATACTACAAACAGACAGTCATTAATTACACTGATTTTTCACCCTTGCCTTATAGCAAGCAGAGACAGATTTTAATTCTGGCATCACCTGTCTTTTGCATACTGCCTTCTTAGCCCTAAAAATATTATTTTGACACAGTTTTCTACATTAATGTTTGCTAGAGGCAAACTTTACTATTGTCTTCTGTATACTATTTGCATTCACTAAATACTTTATAAACTGATTGTGTATATACATACACAGCTATCACGAAAACCATAAACAGTCGATCCATTATAAATGTTTGAGACATTCCAGTCTGCACATGATTTATTATGTACCAATAGCATTTACTACATATTCAAGGTTACAGCTTAATCCCTATTCTTAACCTAGTTTAACCTTCCAGTCACAGAAAAAAAGACATACCAGTCAGAAGATAATAGGCCAAAATCAAGGTTAAGGGAGAATTTTTTCCCCCAAACTACACAGTTAATGGGATAAGTGGTGTCTGAATTATGATATGCTGAATACAGGATTTATCTAAAATTCAATAATCTCACTTTTTGCGATATTTGAGAAATGCCTCCACAACAGAAATATAAGAAATAAATTTTATATTAATTAGAGCATCTTTGATGAGCTTTATTACTCCCTATCAAAGGGTGGTTCCAAAAGTTAATAACTTCTGATTACATAATTCTGTAGTGGAGCATGTCTGGCCTAGCAGACATCAAAGATTTGCCAGAGACCTACAGCTTATTTATTTTTTCTTTTCTAAAAATGCATCTGGTCTTCTCCTTTGCAAAGATGGCCTCTAAAAGTTGTTGCACATTTTGAAATTTGCTTCCTCAGGAGAGAGTACTTCCCCATCACAAGACCTAAAGAACAGGACGAAAGTTTTTGAGCATTGCCACAGGCCAAAGAACCCTCCTTCCGCAGAGCACTGTGTTTCTTTCCTCCTGCAGACATTAGGGAGCAAAAGAAGAGAGGATATTCCCTCAGTTTCTTTCTTCTCTTCTCGCCCCATCTGCTACTGCCTACAGACAGACTGGTAACTACAGGCATGAAAGCTGCAATTCAAGAAAAGCTTTCCATCCCAGTCAATCTTTTTACAAGTTTTTTAGATATACTAATTTCTAGGAAAACATAAAAATTGTTCTTCATCAATTCATACTGGGGAAGATTTTCCTTGTAAATGTCAGATAATAAAAAAAATGCAGAACGCCGCCTCCAAGGCTATAAACCATTTGTTAGCAGTCATGTTCAGCTGTCATCACTGCTCATACAGTGTATTAAGCTACACAAGGAACTGAAGGTTTTTTAGAAGCTATAAAGAAATAAGCAAACAAGAGATGGCAAAGTATAAGCTTGCTTTTTTAATAAATATTTTTTCTGATTTAAATAGAAGAGGAAAATACATTTCTACAGATATTTTGGGATGACACTGTGAGAGACTTTTCTATCACTCGTTTGCTGGACAGTAATAGAATTCATATGTTGTTTCTTTCTGTCTCAGCTGAAAGGGCATTTGAAACTCAGCAAGTTCTATGTATAAAAATCGCATCCACTTTTTAAACATATCAGATATCTGAGAGAACCAGTTATCCAACTGTTAGGCTTGAAATTTTCAGTGTAAATCTCCTTTTTAGCACATTTAGACAACTGTTTTGTGAACGTTTCCTTTAGAGTGTATTTGCTTCCAGACAAAACATTTTTTTCAAGAGAAATTAAACTAAATAACTACTGCCATCTTTAAATTACTTTATAGTGGGGTAAAAATGCTTAAGATGTTTGTCTATAATTCAGAAATAGCTTCATTCAAAGAGTTACTTGCACAAGCTTTCATTCATACATGCACAGTATTATCACACTGAAGAAAAAAAGCTGGATTTATCTCAGTGTCCTCAGGTAGTGATCCAACATTCAATTAGCTGCATCTGGTCCTCCTCAGATGACTTACAGATTGTGAAAAACCATTACAGAAATCAGGATAACTGCAGGAGTAGCTCCTATGCTAATTTGTGAGTCATCTGAGAAAAATCAGTCTTTGTTAAAAGAACGGAGACAAGGAATAGTAGCAATCAGAGGACTTACTCAAGAGGTAATGTGAAACATTATGTTATTAATCTTATTAACTTGCTGAAATAACAAAGTGTCCTCTCCAACCAGACATTGCAAATACTTCAAGCCCATTGCTCTAAATTACACTGACTTATGGTTTCATATTTTAATGTAGTGGTTTAGTTTAGGAAACTAGGATTAGCTTCCCAGTTTGACCAGAACGTAACCAGTTCTGAATTTTTGGGTTAGTTAAAACTTGTAATTCAGTAGGGTAATTGGAAATCTCATAGGAAACATAACAAAAAATGTGTATGGACATAGAGCCCAAGGCCAAGGCACAACCGCCTCCCGTTGTAAGTCATCAGCTGAAATCTGTATGAACACAACTACGCTCCAGGACACCAGGGCACTGCCCGCTGCCCTGGTCCCAGTATGATGCCTTCCTGCTGGGGCTCACTGAGAGCCAGATGGCGAAGACCTCCAGCCAGACCAACCCACGGCTCTGCTTGGGCACCTTTAATTCATTCTGCAGGTATGGCTCTCTCAGGATGAATGCCTTGGTAACATAGTTCTCAGGGAGGAAAAGGCAAGGGAAAGCCCCGTCCATGCCTTTGCAGAAAGAAACAAACGTGAAGAGTTGGCTCTTACCTTGCATGGCATAGGCTTTTTGAACGAGATTTCAGCTTGAGTCCAAACTCCCTTTGGAGAGTCCAAGACAGACCAGATTTTCTCTTGAACTACATGATTCTCCTCAAAGATATAAACAGCAAGAGTGCCACTCATTTTGAAAAACCCATATAAGGCATAATAAAAACGCAGGCAGTACTGCAAGTTTCCTGGCAGAGTAGGGCCATACAGCCGTCCAATATACCCAGGCAGTGATGTAAACTTTGTGTTCGCCAGCAAGTAATAACCTGTAAGACAGTGCAGTTACTGAGTATTTCTAATATACAATTTGCAAAGCTGATTTGCTATTAAAGCAGCTTCTGTTATTGCAGCAGACTTTGGTAGTAAAGACAATTTCTACTGGCAGGAAACAGATTATCACACTCTGTTTGAAAGGAAATAAGAATTTTTCTAAAAACATCCCTGCTGTTTTAAACTACACTGGCACACGGCTAAGTTATTAGAAGTGAGCATTTTTCAAATTTACATTGAAAAATGTTCTCCTTTGCAGCCTGCTGGCTTCACTGGAAACCTGACTTTCTTTCTAGGGTATCACTCCCAGAGCAAAGAATGAATGATGAGACACACAGCACATGCAGATTAATAACCATGAATATTCTACAAATAGGGATGTGTGAGAAGCACTACATCGGTGTGAAAGACATTTTCAGAACACATTAGCATGCTGTTCAAGTAGCAGTATGCTGTTTCACTATACAACACTTCAAAGTTTTCCCTCAAAAATGCAACTGTCCTAAGCCTGGAAGAGCTAAGAGTCCAGCATTCCTCCATATTAAAAGCAATGCATTAAACTACTAGTATATTTTCTTGCATGCTTTTGTGGGATCACATCTGCAGTGACTACAACTCAGTATAGCCCAGTGCAGTTGCTGTGATTTACAGCCCTGGGTGACCGCAGGAAGGACGCGCCTGCTGTGGCCTTCGGGCACGTTACGGGATGCCACAGGTGACCTCCCCATCATGGACAAGGCCAGGCACAGCCAGACTCCCAGACAGGACAGAGCGGTGTGCACTGATTTTTCATGGAGAGGAGCTGCAGTGAGGCAACCTAACCTATGTGCCAAAGACATTATTTAACAGAGTGAAGAACAGGTTAAACTTGATATCCAGTTTGACTCTTCTGATGAAAAGGAGTTTTGATTTACCAAACCCTGTAGTGTGATCTCCTGCTCTATACACATTACGCTTTACTTTCACTCTGCTCCATCCCGGGCCATCCTTGTGATCCTGGTAAAATTTACACAGATCTTCTTCAAAATTGCAGCTTGCCTCAGCAGGATTGAAAGAAATTCCTAAAAGATATATGCATATGTTCTGTTAGAAAAAGCACAGGATAATAGGCATAGGTATTTGAAGAATAAGTATGCCAAAGTATATTCTGTTTCATCTTTTTTTGCCCATGTTTAACAGCAGTGTGTATTACAGCAGACCAACATACACATGGATACATGGTACAAAGTCATGCTGATATCAAAATATCAGTTTTCTATCACAAGTGGATCTTATTTTCTTCTATTTTTGCCAGAGGGAGAAAAAAAATCCTCCTTCATAGTCCCTGTAAAAATAAATAAGCTGCATACATTAAAAGAAGATTCCTCCTTCAGGACATAATGCAGAAAGACATTCTGACATTTTTCATCCTGCTCCTTTCTTCAAAAGATATTTGGATAAAATGATTGTGAGTGTGAGAGTGTGTGTGTGTGTGTGTGTGTGCGCGCAGGCTTGTCATATTTAGTCACATTTAATTTTCAATTTAATTTCCAAGGGTATAACTTTCTAACATAAATATTTAATATTTTTTTAATTGCACTTTTCTCAAAAGCCTTTTGTAGTGATGTACAATGTGCATGCATATACATGTGGTACGTATGTAAGTCAAATAGCATTTGATTCCTGTGCTACTTCGTGGCCACTGACCTCTGGAGCTATGTATCACTCATCTTAGCACTGCATGTCACCACACAGAAGAAAACTGTACCATATATAGCGATGTTTATTAAAAGCTAAACTAATCCTCCCTAGCCCAGCTGATGGCTCTCTCGTTGAACTACTATGTGGAATACATAGATCAGAATTTGCTTTAGTCTGAAAACATTCCCCTTGTGAAAGTGCTTTTAAGCCAAACATTCCTACTCCTTTAAAAGCCGCATCAATCATGTGTACCAGTTGCCAAGGGAAAGGGGGGGATGCGACCCAGGTTGTTCACATGATTTTCAGCTGCGTCAGAAGTCAGGGCTCTCTACACCAGTGCACATGACCCACGCAGGGCTAACACTGCTGCGCAGAGGCTAACAGGGACTTCCCTGGCAAGGGCAGGAAAACATGCAGTTAACTTCAGGAGAAGCAAAATTTTGGCTTTGGAGAGATGCCTGGTCTCTTCACATAAGCCAAATGGAAGCAGCTGCCCTTGTGTCTTTCTCTGCCTTCAGAGAAAGAGATGGCAGCCCTGGACCTCCAGCTCTGCTCTCCTAGGCTCAAGAAAACACAGTCAGAGCACTACCTGACCCATGCAGCATCACACCCATCTTTTGAGTCATCCTTTGATGAGCAAGTTTAATACTCTGCTACATTTTCCCTCCCTTGGGCTAACATCCAGACCTTTGTTGACCACAACTTCTAGAAAAAATGAAAAAAACATAGTGCTGTAATATACAACAAAAGACTGTGGTCTTTTGCAGAAGAAGTCTTCAAAACAGCTGAGAAACCACCTACGGCCCAATGCAAGGAGAATGAACATCTGTCACTCTTGGACATCTCTACTTAAAACAGTTGAGGATGGAAATAGAAGATAAGTCTGAAGAATTAACCAGCAGCTAAACACAGTTCAACAAAATATCAAGCAAATGATTGGCATTCATTTCTCAAACAGAAAAAAAAAAAAACCTTCAAAACCAGAGTTAGTAGGCAAAGTTCTAGCCAAATTTATTGATTTAACTTATCAGAGTGGATCTGAATTTGAGCCTTGATATTGAGACTAGTGTGGGGTTGGGGCAGAAAATACTATAAAATAGCCCATAGCTCAAGATGGATAAGCCACCTGAGAATTAAGAGGGAAAACAGATATGAGCACACAGCTCCAGTCCATGGCACACTGCAAACATAACCCAGGATTTTTTTCACAAAACTAAGCTAATTGTTGCAAAACTAAGCAAAACCAGAACAGGCATTGAGAAGTTAATCAAACAAAAGTAGACTTACTAAACCAAGATTAGTGGATTAGTAATATACCTGGAATCTGCCTCCTGTTGATATTTGAACTGTGCAAATAAAGCTAGCAGATACTCCATGCCAATGAAAAAGTGCAAAAATCTCTTTCTCCTTGATCACTTGAAAGCATTGGCAGAAAAATCCAGTTTTGTGACCAGAAAGAATGAATGGGCTTGATCGAAAATCACTAATCTGCTTTTGACTTTTTGTTTATCATTAACACTAAAATCCAAGCAACTAGTACATAGCCAGTCCAGAGAATGCATTCACAAAAGACTAAGTCTGGTGTGCCTCTACACCAGAGGTGATGGGGATCCAGCTGTATTCTGCTGCTGTGAAAACCTAATAAATTGCTGGCAGACGCTCCACTCTCTGAGGTAAATAATACCACCTGGAATGGTGAGGATAGGAAGGCTCCTGTTCCCTACTTTGGTGCTGAAGAACATCTCAGCACATGTAGTATGAAAGAAGGTATCTCCTAGATTGGCAATAATTAAAAGGCTGGGAAAATTTGCTTCCTCATACGCTCACACCTGGAGAAATCTCTCTCTCTTTCTGAGACAGTCCTGCAAGTGGTGATTTGTTTAAATATCAGAGAGATGCAACTGCAGCATTCAACCCAATGTTGCAGTTGCAGGTCCCTGAGGCAAGGTCATTGGAGAAGAAGCATTAAGGACTGGTTTCTGGGTCAGCTGATCAAATAAATAGCATTAGTGTTATCTGTCTTATAACACCGTTTTGTTCCTAGGAGGAAGAGGATCTCAATAGCACTGGTCAGTTGAGAAGGCAGTATTTGCATGTCACTACAAAATATTACAGGTATTAAAATATGCAGTTCAAAGAGGCAAAGTATAGGGGAAAAAATGAATGTAAATAGCAATAAGAACTCATACCTGTCTGATTGCTGCAGTAAACTGGAGAGAAAGCAATGTCATCAAGGGCAACATAACCTCCTTTGGCACTGTTGAAAGCAACTTCAAATATCACCTGGAAATGATAATCATTTGTTATTCATCTACCATATAGCCAATAACATATGAAGTACATCTTTGTACTACTGAGTTCTGACCAGACAGCCCAGGCAGACTCCAGGGCAGCTCAGAGAGTACTGCAGGCATTGGGATGAATTGAATTATATCACTGACTAGTGATACAAATCACAGTCAGACCCTGGGGTCACATCTTTGTCCACTCAAACCTTAGGAAGAATCACGGGGAACACAGCTCTTCTACTACTTTAGGAGCCATCAGTATTAAAGGTGCAGTAAGATTACTATCACGAGACCATGCAAAGCCAGTACTTAGGGTTATTACTCTGCACTGACTATAACTTCAAAGTTGCCTGATTACTACTGTGTCTAGTATCTATCTGAACCAAGAGCTAAAAAAAAACCCATATGTAATACTCCACATGAACTGTCATTATCATATTAAGTTTTCTCTGAAGATAATATCTTCAGACACTGAAACCCATGCCTTGGCATCAGCTGGCAGGGAAGATTTTCTTTAAAAAGTTATAGTTAAGATAAAAACCAGAAAAGTTATTATTCTGTTTTGTTTACCACAAAACCAAACAATGTTTGTAGTCAGCCTTTCTCAAGAGATATTCCCAAGGTAAGTGGAAGACAGTCCATAATTCTTCAGGAAGTGTGTTAAAACTTATCTTAAGTATCAAAGCTCTGAGTTACAGGAAAACCTTGAGAAAAGGCCTGAATCACAAGGCAACCCCAGGGACAAAACAAGGATATAAAGACAAATGCTTCCAGAGTGAGAGCCCATTCAGTGAAGCAATGCCTGTGATGTCTCGCCTACAGATGAGAGACAAATTATGAGAGCTGCAAAAGAATCCCAACGCTTTTTTTAGCAGGACGAAAAAAAGAGAAAGACCCTTTTGAAGCTCAGCTGAAGTAAGTATAATTTTTTCTCTTATTTCTGTCCAATGGTCTCTAAAAATAACAATTATGCTATTAATAGCTGGATTACATGAAAAATCATGGGGCAGAACAAAGGCACAGAAGGAGGCCTACAGAAAGAACTGAATAAGGCAAGTCTTCAGATCTACTTTCTTCACATGGCATTCCTGATGGATTTTTTTTTCTTCCATGAATCTGTCTAATCACTTTTTGACTCATCAAAATAATGGTATTCATAATATGCTGCAGCAGTGAGTTCCACGGTTTAGTTATGCTATCTATGAAAAAATCTTCCTTCAGTTTATTTTAAACCTATTACCTGATCATTAAGAATTTGGGACAGCAATGGAAATTATGAGAAAGAGTAAATAGTTAAAAATTCTCCATCCCATTCATGACTTCTATGAACCTCTGCCATATTCTCCTTCATTTTCTTTACAGGTTGAAGTGTCTTCATTTATGTAACTTCTCTGTAGTTCTGATTATCCTCATCTCTCTCTTTTAGTTCTAGGATATCCTTTTTTAAATGAAAGGATTGGAGTTGTACACTCAACTGAAGACATGGGTATCCTGTGTATTTATTCAGTGGCATGGCATCTTCTATTTTGCTGTTTATTCCTTCACAAATAATTTCTAATATTCCAGATGGTTTTATGAAAGCCACTAAGAACTGAGATGATATTCTCACAAAATTAACTACAAGTGCTTATTAACTAATTTACAGCTATAGCACTAGGACTGTTTTTCCTTTTGCATGCTAGTTCATACTTATAGAACATTTAATTCATTTACCATTCAGTATTATGAGATCTTTCTGCAATTCTTTGTGGTTCTTTTTGTTTTTATTCTCTTTACTATTTTGAATAGTATCATCAGCAAACTCTGTCACCTCCCTACTTAAAATATATTGAAGGTAATTTAAAAACTCATAGGTAGATAAGCAGGAGAAACAAGAGCTTTGCATGCAGTCACAGAGCTGTGACATTGCTGGGATAATGGAGACATGGTGGAACACCTTGCACAACCGAGCGCTGCAATGGACGGATACAGGATCTTCAGGAGAGGCTGGCATGGGAGACGAGGAGAGGGGCTGCCCTCTGTGTGGAAGAGCAGCTTGGGTGTGTGGGGCTCTGGGTCCGGGTAAAAGTTTGTAAGGCCGGCTCAGAGGAGACACCACTAAGCATGGCATTGCGGTGGGCAAGTCTGACAGACTGCTGCCAAAGAGGGTGAGGAAGGGGATGAAGCTTTCTTTGGCCAACTCAAGGAAGTCTCTGTGCCACAGGCACCTATTCTCATTGGGGACTTTAACCTCCCTGACATCAGCTGGAAGGGCAACAGGGTGAGATGCAAGCAATCCAGGAGGTTTCTGGAGGGTATCATGGACAACTTCTTGATAATCAGGTACTGGGTGGGGCAACCAGGGGTGACGCACAGCTGGTGATGCACAGCTGGATCTGATATTCACTAACATGGAAGAACTGGTTGGGGATGTGGTAATCAGTGGCAGCCTTGGCTGTAGCAACCATAAAATAGTGGAGGTCAAGGTCCTGAAGGGAGTGAGGGAAGCAGTAGAGTGGCAGAGCTCAGACCCTTAACCTTAGGAGAGCAGCTTTTCACTTATACAGGGAGCTGGCAGGTGGGATCCCATCAGAGGCAACTCCAAGGGCCAAAGTGTCCAGAAGATCTGGTAGGTCTTTAAGGAGAGCATCCACCAAGCATAAAAACTGTCCCAATATTTGGCAAAACAAGGAGACATATCAGGAGGCCAGCTTCCTAATCAAGGAAGCCATGGCACAGCTCTAATGCAAAAAGCAGCAAACAGGAGGGGGAAACAAGAAGAAGCTACAAAGGAGAAAATGAGAAACACTGCCTGGGCATGTAGGTGTGGTGTCAGGAAAGTCAAAGTGCAGCTGGAGTCAAGACTTGCAAGGGACTTCAGGAAGAGCTTCCACGGCTACATTAGAGGTAAAAGACTGAACAAGGAAAAAACGTGCCCATTGCTGGATGGGGTGGGTGATTTAGTGATAGTGATCAGAGATAATGCTGAGGTGCTTGCTGCCTTCTCTGTCATCACCAGCAAGGGCTGCCAAGACTCTGTGCTTAGTGACAGGGCTCAGGGAGGAGAGAAGCCACCAGCCAGGGTGAGAATCAAGTCAGGGATTGCTCGCAAGTGAGGGCGCTGAGGGAGCTGTGGATGTCCTTGCAAGGTCACTATACACCAGCTTTGACAGGCTGTGGAGATCAGGGGAGGTCAACTGGAGAAAGGCTAACCTTGCACACATCTGCAAAACAGGGAAAAAAATCAATCTGAGGAACTGCAGGCTGGTCAGCATCACTTTTGGTCCCCGGGAAAATTATGGAGTGAGTCCTCTTGGAGCAAATTTTTGGGCACATGAGGGTGAAGGTGGTGATCAGGAACAGTCTGCATGGATTTACCAAGAGTAAACCATGCCTGACCAACCTGACTGTTTTCTGTGACAACGTCCAGATTTGCAAATGAAAGGAAAGCAGTAGTTGTCATTTACCTCCAATCTAGCAGGGCTTTCAATGCCATCTCCTACAATATTCTTGAATACAAGTTGTGACATTACAGTCTGTGTGAAAGGACAAGTAGATGGGTAAAAAACTGGTTGGATGGTCAGGCTCAGAGGTCTGTGGTTAATGGGTTGTACTCTACCATAAGGGCAGTAACAAGTGTGGTACCACAAGGGCTATTCCCCAAATAAACCTCTGTCTTAGGTTTTTGGGTGTTTATTTTTATTGATAATATCAACCAGTTTGCCTGATACGGAAATCATACTCAATCTGCAACCCTCTTGCACTCTGTATTCCTGTCATACTTAGGCAATTATACATAATTGTATATCACAACTAATAACTTGGCAATTTTATATGAGTTCCTTCAACATTCTTCTGTGAATAACATCTGGTGTTGATGATTTGTTACTATTCTTTTTACCCACTCTCCCACTGACATATCAATTTAAGATAGTTCCTTTAATTTCACTCCAGTAAAAAAAGCTCTAGTGTGGGAATTCTTCTCATGTCCTTCACAGAGCACACAGATGCAAAGGACTCATTTAGCTTTTCTGCTGTCATTCAGTATTTGCGCACTTCTATTACACCTTAATTAGACCCCCAGATTCTTAGACATCCTTTCTAATTCTGATGTGTTGCTAAAGGCTTTGTAATTAATTTTATTTCTTTAAAATATTATTCCTGCTCTTTCTTTACAGCCTGCAAGAGCTTACCATCTTTTCTATTCTTCTCATTTGGATACAACTTCTGCTTTTAGAATAACACCTTATTCATATCATAGCTTGCTTCACTTCCCTGTTTAACCATTCTAGCTTTTTCTTTTTCTTTTTTTTTCTTTTAAAGTCTTTTCAGATTGTTGTTACACATTCATTTCTAGCTTCAGATATGGTGTCTTTAAATGATTTCCATGATATCACCAAACTCTACACCTTGCTAGCTACTCCTGCTCTTCTCTTCCTATAGTTCCTGTAGTATAATTTGCTGTCAGATCTCAGCTCCTTTCCTACATGATCTGAAGTCTGTCTCAATGGATGACACATAAGTTGCAGCACATGCCTTATTCCAGTTTGTCTACCTACTTACCCTAATGTCCTGCATCACTCTAGGAATGTACAGAGGTGCCTCCAATACATAATCAATACTAAATCCAGCTCATCTCTCCTTCCTGGTGAAGAGTTTCCTGCTGGTAGAGTAACTGGGTTCATTTGATGGGTTCTATTCGTTAATAGATTTATTTGGTCACTGCCATTTCAGAGTGGGCTGAGAGAACCCTGACATTATTTAGCGGGAGCTAAAAGGTCTCGCACTAGTGGGACTCCACAACCTCCCACGGTGGCCTGTTCAAGTACTTCACCACTTGACCCCATCTTTGCTGAAAACCAAGCACTGGTATGAAAAGTGATTTCTCCTTGGCCTTTATGCAATGGCAAAGGAAGCAACCAATCACCAGTATCTTTATAACAATCTTTCAGATACTGGAAGGCTACTGCTGTGCTCCCCACTTGGTGTGGGAAAGCACTGATGTATGATGCAACCTGGAGGGCGTAACTGAGCTGTACAGGAATGATTGTTTTACCTCCATTGGGTATGGTGCATTGAAGTCAACTTCTGCTAAAGTCCAGTCTGCACTCAATGCACTTTCTGTTTTCCAGATCTCTTCATAAAAGCCACTCATATCTCTCAAGTAAACAGTAAAAACAATGTTACTCTCCTTCTTAAGTTGATAATAAAAAGATAAGCAGCCAGACATCGGGGCTGTTGTCTTTGGTGAGATTAGCTGGGCCACTTCCTGAAAATGTTTGACGTAAACGGAGTCCACATACATGTAGTGACCTAAAAGTATAAAAGAAACTTGGCATAAGGACACCATTTAAAGGACAACATTTAAAAGAAGTATCCACAGATGGCCAGGAACTAGTGTATCTCTACAACTTGGACAGCAATGGTTGGTTCCTAGAAAATTTTAGTAATTCTAAGCAACCTTTTTTTTTCTCCTTTCTCGCTATGGACAACCTACAGCTGTTTGGCTAAGACACCACAGGCAAAACAGTCAGTCTCAGCTCTTTCTCAAATCTTTATTTCAAAACTTTATAATAAAGAAAGTAATAAGCTCTCTGAATTTTTTTGGAGCCATTCATAAACGCAAAAATGCATTACAACTGAGTAAAATCCCTCCCTCACAACAGCTTAGTTTAGTATTTAATCTTTATCTTAGTGCTAACCTCCTCTGAAGTAAACTAAGTAAATGAACAAGACTCTAAGCCATGTGTTTCCTCATCTGTTTTAGTCTGCATTTCATTTAATATACCAAATGACTTGGCAGGTAATCTTTATTCTGTACATTTCACTGCACGTGTAATTCTGCTTCGTCTGTCTAGGATTTGATTTCTAAATGTCTTATCTTTACTGAATACTTTCTGTAAAAACTTTTTTTAAAAAAAGGCTTTGGGGAGTTGTTCATAAATGGCAAAATGCATTACAATTGAGTAAATTCCCTGCCCTCCAACAGTCAATATTACCTGCAGGATTTTCAAATGGTATAGATTCTCAGACTTATGCTGATTTGGGGAGAACTACCTTGATTTAAACAAGACATATGCATGTGCACAGTATGCTGTGCATCTATAGTTTCTTCCTCTTTTACACTCCCAGAAACACGGACTACACCATCAAACAATATCAGTTGATCAAACGAAAAATGTTGCTTCACAAACAGAAAACTTACTATAGGATGAAATTCTGAATTCACAGGCTACTTCAGCATTGACATTGCAGACTGTGTATTTAGGCTGGTACCTGCTTGTACTTGCATCCACACCCCTACAGCCCATTAATTAGCTAATACTGTTTTCAAACCTGGAGATTTCACTTCTTTTTTCATTCAAGCAGAACAAGAGAAAAGGGCTTGCCCAGCAGTAGGTCTCCTGCAGCCTGCCCATGGTCACAAGACTGTTGAAACTTCAGCGGTACTTGCCTCAGAAGTCAACGCTTCATTCTTCCTCTGCAGTTCTACTACATTTCACAGCTTAATTACAGCCTCCCTGACAAAGAGTTGAAGGGCTTCATAACACACTTCTTGCAGAAAGAAGGCTCTTCTGTGAATTTTGGTTTCTTGGGATCTTCTCGGTCCATGGTCAGCAGAGAGGATTTGGCATGAAATAGAAACAGTCTGGCCACCAGGAAACAGCTCCCTCCCAGTTGGCAGCTTTTGCTATCACATACAGTACTTTTTAATATATAGATCCGTTCTCAGCCATTGAAGTTGTGGTGAGTTAAACCTCCATCAAACTTTTTAAAAATTTTTAAAAGTGACTCATGGGAGGAGAAAGGCTCCTACTCCTCCCAAAGACTTGCAGCTGAAGAACAGGTTTAGTGCCCTCCAGGATGAGGAGGAGATGGGCATGGCTGCCAGGGAAGTACCTGGGACAACAGACCCTGTGCCCTGCCGGAACGCCCGGAAGAAGCGGCGGGTGATTGTTGTGGGGGACTCCCTGCTGCAGGGGATGGAGGCATCTATCTGCCGACCTGACCTCTTGTCTAGAGAGGTTTGTGGCCTACCGGGGGCTCGTGTGAGAGATGTCATGGAAAGACTGCCAAGGCTTGTCCATGCTTCGGACTATTACCCACTGCTGCTCTTCCATGTGGGTGCCAATGACACCAAGGGCAAACTGGAGACCATCAAGCAGGATTTCAGAGCTCTGGGGATGGTGGTCAAGGGTCTGGGAGCCCAGGTCATCTTCTCCTCAATCCTGCCAGTGAGGGGGATGGATGAGAGGAGGAGGAGACGGACTTTCCTAGTTATCAACTGGCTGCGCCGCTGGTGTTGGCAACAGGGTTTTGGTTTCTACGACCATGGGACCCTGTTTGAAGATCGACAACTGATGGCAAGAGATGGGATCCACCTCACGAGGCGGGGCACGCGGGTCTTTGCCAACAGGTTGGCCAAACTGGTAAGGAGGGCTTTAAACTAGGAAAGAGGGGGGAAGGGGAGAGTTATAGTGCCAGGGTAGTTGGCAAAAGACAGCTCAAGTCGGGATGCCTCTAGCAGGTGAATGCAGCCAGGGAAGTGCGCATGGGATGTGGCTATGGAGGACCCTCTTTTACCCCTCCTGGGAAACCTGCATGCTCGATCACCTCCCTGAAATGCCTGTACACCAATGCACGCAGCATGGGGAACAAACAGGAAGAACTAGAGATATGTGTGTGGTCGCAGGGCCATGATCTCATTGCCATTACAGAGACATGGTGGGATAGCTCACATGACTGGAGTGCTGCCATGGATGGCTACATGCTTTTAGGAAAGACAGGCCAGGAAAGCGAGGTGGTGGAGTTGCTCTTTATGTGAGAGAGCAACTGGAATGTATGGAGCTGTGCCTAGGGGTGGATGAAGAGCGAGTCGGGAGCTTATGGGTAAGGATTAAAGGGCAGGCTAGCATGGGTGACACTGTTGTGGGTGTTTACTACAGGCCACCTGATCAGGAAGAGGAAGTCGATGAGGCCTTCTACAGACAGCTGGAAGTAGCCTCACGATCCCAGGCCCTGGTTCTCATGGGGGACTTCAACCACCCTGATGTCTGCTGGAAAGACAACACAGCTAGGCACAGACAGTCCCGGAGGTTCCTGAAGAGCACTGGTGACAACTTCTTGACGCAGGTGGTGGAGGAGCCAACAAGCAGAGGTGTGCTGCTGGACCTCGTACTAACAAACACAGAAGGACTGGTTGGAGATGTGAAGGTTGGGGGCAGCCTTGGCTGCAGTGACCATGAGATCGTGGAGTTCAGTATCCTGCGAGGAGGCAGCAGGGCACCAAGTAGGATCGCAACCCTGGACTTCAGGAGAACAAACTTTGGCCTCTTCAGGGACCTACTTGGAGGAATCCCATGGGTGAGGGCCCTAGGAGGAAGGGGCGTTCAAGAGAGCTGGTTAATATTCAAACATCACTTCCTCCAGGCTCAAGAGCGGTGCATCCCTATGAGTAGGAAGTCAAGCAAAGGAGGCAGGAGACCTGCATGGATGAGCAAGGAGCTCCTGGCAAAACTCAAGCAGAAGGAAGTATACAGAAAGTGGAAAGGGGGACAGGCCACTTGGGAGGAATATAGGAACGTTGTCAGAGTATGCAGGGATGTGAGGAGGAAGGCTAAGGCCCGTTTGAAATTAAATCTGGCTAGAGATGTCAAGGACAGCAAGAAGGGCTTCTTCAAATACATCAGTAGCAAGAGGAAGGCTAGGGAAAATGTGGGGCCTTTGCTGAATGGGGTGGGTGCCCTGGTGACAAAGGATGCAGAGAAGGCAGAGTTACTGAATGCCGCCTTTGCTTCAGTCTTTACTGCTCAGGCCAGCCCTCAGGAACCGCAGACCCTGGAGGCAAGAGAGAAAGTCTGGAGAAAGGAAGACTTTTCCCGTGGTCGAGGAGGATCGGGTTAGAGATCATTTAAGCAAACTGGACATCCACAAATACATGGGCCCTGATGGGATGCACCCACGAGTGCTGAGGGAGCTGGCGGATGTCATTGCTAAGCCACTCTCCATCATCTTTGAAAGGTCATGGAGGACAGGAGAGGTGCCTGAAGACTGGAAGAAAGCCAATGTCACCCCAGTCTTCAAAAAGGGCAAGAAAGAGGACCTGGGAAACTACAGGCCAGTCAGCCTCACCTCCATCCCTGGAAAGGTGATGGAGCAGCTCATCCTGGAGGCCATCTCCAAACGTGGAGGAAAAGAAGGTGATCAGGAGTAGTCAGCATGGCTTCACCAAGGGGAAATCAT
Source organism: Apteryx mantelli (assembly GCF_036417845.1). NCBI lineage: Eukaryota > Metazoa > Chordata > Aves > Apterygiformes > Apterygidae > Apteryx > Apteryx mantelli. The sequence goes on along the minus strand of NC_090020.1, from coordinate 26,003,054 downwards.
GCCTAACCAATCTGATAGCCTTCTATGATGGAATGACTGGCTGGGTAGATGAGGGGAGAGCAGTGGATGTTGTCTCCCTTGACTTCAGCAAGGCTTTTGACACTGTCTCCCATAACATCCTCATAGGTAAGCTCAGGAAGTGCAGGACAGGTGAGCAGACAGTGAGGTGGATTGAGAACTGGCTGAATGGCAGAGCTCAGAGGGTTGTGATCAGCGGTGCAGAGTCTAGTTGGAGGCCTGTAGCTAGCGGTGTCCCCCAGGGGTCAGTCCTGGGTCCAGTCTTGTTCAACTTCTTCATCAATGACCTGGATGAAGGGACAGAGTGCACCCTCAGCAAGTTTGCTGACGATACAAAACTGGGAGGAGTGGCTGATACACCAGAGGGCTGTGCTGCCATTCAGAGAGACCTGGACAGGCTGGAGAGGTGGGCGGAGAGGAACCTCATGAAGTTCAACAAAGGGAAGTGCAGGGTCCTGCACCTGGGGAGGAATAACCCCATGCACCAGTACAGGTTGGGGGCTGACCTGCTGGAAAGCAGCTCTGCCGAGAAGGACCTGGGAGTGCTGGTGGACACCAAGTTAAGCATGAGGCAGCAATGTGTCCTTGTGGCCAAGAAGGCCAATGGTATCCTGGGCTGCATCAGGAAGAGTTTTGCCAGCAGGTTGAGGGAGGTGATCCTCCCCCTCTACTCAGCCCTGGTGAGGCCACATCTGGAGTACTGCGTCCAGTTCTGGGCTCCCCAGTACAAGAGGGATGTGGCACTACTGGAGCAAGTCCAGCGAAGGGCTACAAAGATGATTAGGGGACTGGAGCATCTCTCTTATGAGGAAAGGCTGAGAGAGCTGGGCCTGTTCATCCTGGAGAAGAGAAGGCTGAGAGGAGATCTTATCAACGTGTACAAGTATCTGAAGGGAGGGTGTCAAGAGGATGGGACCAGACTCTTTTCAGTGGTGCCAAGCGACAGGACGCGAGGCAACGGGCACAAACTGAAACACAGACGCTTCCATCTGAACATGAGAAAAAAACTTCTTCACTGTGAGGGTGACAGAGCACTGGCACAGGTTGCCCAGAGAGGTGGTGGAGTCTCCTTCTCTGGAGATATTCAAAACCCGCCTGGACGTGATCCTGTGCAATGTGCTCTAGGTGACCCTGCTTGAGCAGGGCGGTTGGACTAGATGATCTCCAGAGGTCCCTTCCCACCCCAGCCATTCTGTGATTCTGTGGTTCTGTGACTCAGGGTTATGCAGGGTTGGACTGACACTCTGTACTCAACTCACACAATTGTGAAATGAAATAAAAAGGCACAGCGGCATGAGTTAAGGAAGGAGTATCAACCTTACTTTTCATGATGCGATTCCTTGTACTGTCGCAAACTTCACTTTGTCTGAGATGTGCAGTGTGGTGCAACTAGCCAGATCTCCTGAGTGTCATCTACTGTGGTATTTCATACAAAACTATGTTAAAAGATTAAAATATCTGCCAACCCTTCACTATGATTATATAAAAGGCTCTTCTCTCAGCAAGGTGGCCAGGACAAGTATTTCACACAGGGAAAGTGCTGGACAACCCCTTAAGCCTTTGAAATACCCTGCCTTCTGCGGGCTGCATTAATAGCACCCTGTTTGAGTAAAAGAAACAAAACTCCTAAACCTTGTGCGATCTAATGTCAGACTCTCCAAATGTGCTTCAGTCCCTGTGTCTTCCCACTCACTTCCAATGGCCCCTAGGAAAAAATCTCTGCCAGATGTATGGGCCAGCAGTACAAGCTTTTAAAACGTACAATACATTATCATGGCCCATACTTTCAAAACCCACGAAAAGATGGTTCCCTCCCACTCCTCACTGTCCAACATATTATCCTAATTCTGAGTCATTTTTAAGCATAACAAAAGGCATAGACCCAAATCTTCCACTTTACTTCCATTTTACATTTGTTGCTTACCCAATTCACTGTTAAGTGTGTGGTCTTTGGGAAGGATAGACTGAGAACTGCGAATGTTTCCTCCACCAACAAACCAGTTTACATTGGGGTTCCAGCGGTTCATGAAGCCACAAAGGTGATTTTCTTCAAAGTCACATTCTGCAATTGTAGACACCAACATGAAGATCTTATAACAGCTTAATGCACACATTTACATTACAGAAACTGGAAGAAAAGCTATTGCTAAGCACTGGCCTTGCTTTAGGTGAGTCAGTGCCTTGAATGACTACACTTATAAAACTGGACACAACACTTAACAGCTTATAATAAATGGAAGCAAATTCAGCCACAACTGTTATGACTGCTACAGATTCTCATTTTCATCCTGTTCAGTCCTACCTATCTTTTATTATTTGGTTATATATGGCTACTCTAACTTAGAACTTAGTAAAACAAATTTAAAATATACCACTTTCTAGCCCTTAATTAAATAGTCGGAGCAGAATTCCCTGCACTGGTAAATCTTACTGCCACTGTGTGACACTACCATGTTGCTCTGCTGAACAGATGGTTTTGCAGGGAGCTGCACTGAAAGGGTGACCCACTGCAAACCTGCCAGCCTGCTATAGTATGGGATGAGAGAGCTGTCAGGGGTAGGTGGAAGCAAGGCAGGACCAGCAGTTTGCACAGCCAAAGAACTGTAATAATTCGGCTGGACTCGGCCAGAGCTGTAATGGCCTGCTAGCCTCCCAGCTGCTGCAATTTTTGAACTTCATTAGCAGTTTTGGAAAATGTCATAAGGAACTGACAATAAGTGTAAATGTCAACATAGTTTTGTCTTGCAGCCAGCAGGACGCCTCTGTAAGGCAGCATGAACAGGCAGAGAGCAGAAATAACATTGCAGCTGTTATGTCTAATGTTTGCAGCAGTCTAGTTTCGTGAAAATATAACACTTTGTCCTGCTCAAACAATAGGTAACATAAGAATAGAATGAAATATTGTATGTGAAAAGTCTATATACATTAGAAAGCAAGGCAGGCAAATAAATACTCATATAAGGGCACGCAATCTTAGTTTAAAAACAATGAAATGTCTATTTCATTAATTTTTCAGACTATTTTTCAATTTTAAAAGTTGCTTTCCCCCCCCCCTCCCCGCCCCAAAACCAGGACCTTTTATTCAGTTTTTAAACAGCCAGTGAGGCATTTTTTTCTATGCAGAGAACATGGGCAGCTAGGCAGAGAGTACTCACCAATACAATATCCCGGGGTTATTTTAATTTCAAAAACTGCTATGCTGGCAGATTTATCTTTTCCCATCTCACCTTCCAGAACAATCTGCACAATATAAACCAAATGGTACATTGGTTAGTACATCACACTGGACACTTAAACCACAGAAACAGGAGAATTAGTGAAACACATGTAGGAGTCTCATCATCCCTACAGTCAGTAGAGGTGCATTTATCGAAAGAGCTTGGGGTAGTAATAGGCAGACTGCACTGAAGACCGAGTTCACCTCCTTTGGCTAGGACAGAAAGCACACTGAAAGGCAATGGGACAAGGCCTAAACAGCCTGCACTTCGTATCAGTGCAAATAAAGGACTTTAGACTCCTCAGCTGTGGTTAAACAGGAAGCTATTGCAGAGATACGGTGTGACAGGATTTGGGTAAAATACTCTCCTCCAAGCTCCTGACTCTCACTTCTTTCAGATGGGCGCAGAGGACAGGGATGAGCGAGCACAGCGGCAGACCTAAGGCCTGGGAGGTCACCTATCTGCCCCAGGACAGCAGCAGCTATGCTGGCCTGCAGAGAAGCGAGGCATCGTTGCTGCTTTGGTTCAGTCGGCGGTGCTTTCCAGCGAGCTGAAAAATGCATTCATCTGGAAGCACATTAACTGTCTGACTCAGAACAGCATTACTCACTGATTTTAGAGGCAGAAAGGGTCAACTGATTCACACAGGGCTAGGCCAGATCAGTTGCAAGCTAGAGGTTTTGGAGCAAAGAGCCAGCATCCCAAAAGGATGGAATAAATTTTTCATCTAGCCAAGAAGTATATATTGAAGAGCACACACTCCATAGAAGTCTTTTAAGTGAGAACTTAAAAAGAGAAGTACTGTTTGCACTCAAGCACGATGCAAAGACTGGTTTACAGTGTCCAGCTCTGTGCCGATCTTACCTGTAATTCCCAAATAGCATGAACCAATTCAAACATATATACCTGTGACACTTCCCAGACTGATACAGGACCGTTTGGAGAACAAACCTTAATTCTCTAACACTTCCTGGCCCTGAGCTCACTATTCTGTGAACTACATCTCATGTAAACCAATAGGCATTGCACATGGCAGGCCTGAATGTTCAAGTCCTTAAACAAGCAGGAAAGTAAACAAACTCCAGCCTCAGTTCCTGGGAAAAAATACCGTTTCCACTTAGTTCTCTTTGGTTTCACTACAGTAAGCCTTCCTACTTGAGTCGACAATGACAGCCAAGCATAATGTCAAGTTCAAAAAGCAATCCATATATCACAACATGTGCACAATAAGTCCTTTCATATCTTCTAAAATTGTACTTACCTTGTACTTTTTTGTGCTATTTGCTAAATCTAAACTAGCTATGAGCCAGCTATCTGAAGGCTCCTTGGCTGACCACAGCAAACGATCAAAGCTCTCTCCTTCTTGCCTCAGATACAGGTTGAGCCTGGTGGGATCAGACGAAGACCCTGAAGTTGTTGCTATTTGGTAAATCAGTCTGATGCAGCTCCACTCTTCAGAAAGTAGTTCAGGACTGGAAAGTATTGCTTTGTCACCCTCATGAGATGTATCCACAGAAATGTAATGTCCTGGGAACAAAGGCAGACACACATCACAATAATAAATGTCAGAGTCTTTACTTTTGCATCTCTGGATAAAAGAGAATATAAAGGAACAGTTGTCCCAGGGTTAGCTCAGGAGAATGAGAGCTCCACTCATTTGCTAGGCAAGTCACTCTACCCTTTGATATCCCACTATACACATACAAACCTCACTTCGTGTATCTCACAGCATTCTTAATCACAGTTTTAAAACTGTTGTACTCAATGTGTATTGTACTCAGTGAAAGACGTTGTATCAGTATAAGGAGATTATTGAAATAAATAGCCATTATTTTTATTCAAATATTGCCTTCTGAAAGTGATAGCTGTAGATGGACCATTTGACTGACAAGATAATTCACATAGAAATATGCTGCAGGAGCACTGAGTTCTTTACAGACCAAAATTTTCTTACTTCATTTTTATAATTTAAATTTAAAAGCAATAAATAAAAAACGTATCTCAACTGAAAACTTCTAAAGCATTTGTTTTCAAAGAAGAAAACTAGAAAACACTCTTAAGCAATAATACTAGCATGTGTAAATTTGCTAATTCAAAAAAGCATTAATGTGACGCTAAGTTGAAACATACCATCAATCTCAATAGGATTATTTCAAAACTAATCTCCAGATGGATATTTTAGGAGCAGGGCCTAAAACATCAGCTCTTCTATAAAAACAAAGGAAAGGAAGTGATGACAAGCTAAAAATGCACAAGGAGGCCAAAAAACGCCAAAGAAGCAGCATGTAGAAGACGGACAACAACAATAAATCACAGGTGAAGCAGAAGCTTGGTCCCACAGACTTTGCCAGCTCACCGAAACCGAGGGCAGGAGAGTATAATGGGGTACGAGACTCACAGAGTCACGGAAAGACAGAAGCAAATAAAAATGAGCAAGAGAAAGAAAATTTCAAGAAAAAAAGACAAGCTAGGATATCCAAAGCTGAAATGCTATCCCGCAGACACCCTGGAAGATGATCCTGGCAACGCCGTGGCAATGCGTTATCAGGCAGACCCCGCTCCTAATACCAGTTCTCACCACCCAGACTGCAAGCAAAAGTCGCAAGAGTCACGACTGTGGCGTGTCAGCCCTTTGCCTGGCAGCGTATCACGCCTCTGCTCTTCATTCTCCTCTGTGTACATACCCCTCTTCCTTTAATCTCATTTCACGCGACCACAGAGCCCATTCTCTTTCCCCACACATGTGTCAGCACTTGCTTACCTTGGATGCACTGGCAATCAGACCGACATTAAATATACTGCTTGACTTTGGCCTTCAGGCACCCTTCACCCTCCCTTCCCAAATCCTGCCTGAACCCTCTACCGCCGCCGAGCCATCCTGGGGTTGCTTCCTGGGAGCACTCTTGTTTTCTTCTCGCACGCACAAGTATCCTCTCCGCAGCAAAAGAGCCACCAGCACGGATGGTCCCCAGCTGGGGACCCCAGCAGCGGGCGCCGTGCGGGTCACATCCGACCCCTCGGGCAGCGCGTGGGACAGCAGCGCCTGCATCTGCTCCCGTCCCGCCAGCGACGCTGCACAGCAAACAGCCTCGCACCGGCGTACGGCACATTTGTGTTTAACAGAGAGAGAAGCAACTGCTGTTTACCAGCTTTTGGGGTGGATGCAGTGCCAAGCAGTCTAAGGGGCTGTGCGAACACAGGGAAGCCACGTTTTCTTTCCCTTTTTAGGAAAAAAAATTTCCCTTTTTTGCCTCTTACCATAACTTTTCTTTATAAACCATATCCACTGTGTCTAGTCTTAGTTTCTTGGAAGAATACACAAAATCACAGGTGAAGCACAAGTAACTTGTTACTGCAGCAGTATAGGAAGGAAAAATAAACAAAGGAGCGAAAATTTTTGAATAGGTACCTAATGTGCCTGCCAAATACGTTATCGGCCATTAACTACAATGCGAGTGCATAAAACATCCACTTGCATATAGATATCAGGTTCACCAGAGATAGCACGCACAGTATTTGCTTGCTGGCATGCTCTAATCCATGTTTTCTCAGAAGCATGGTGGAAAGAGGGAATTACCATGGCTCTGTTGGAAATGGAACATTTCTCACACCACATTTGCTCATAATTGATTTAAGTGGCAATATCCAGTTCAGACAAAGAATCTGTTTTTTTTCAAGGTAGTCTTAATTTGGATCATTTTGGTTACAAAGAAACCTACAATTCTGAATCCATGCCTGGTAATTTCAGCCCTATTTTTGTCTAGAGTTCATGAAAAATCCTTTAGGAAACAGAATCTTCTTATAATAGTCATCTTTTTTTCAGAAATAGATTAGTGTCAACACAGGAAAACACATTTACATCAAGACCTCAAATTACCAGCTGTGAGGCTCAAAGGGCTGTCTGCCTTGAAGACTTAATTATAAGCAGACTAAGGTTCTTCTGCAAAAACAGTCATTTAAAAAAGAGACAAAATGTCTTAAGATTCTCCAGTCTGGATGATCACATCACCATAAACTTGACTTTGCTTGTACAGTTATGCTGTACAGTCACTCTCACTTGATCTGATTTCCCACTGATAAGAAAGCAAGACCATGAAGTCTTTTTTTAATAATCAAGTTCTTTTTTTTTTTTTTAAGACTAATTTGAAATATTGGTTAAAGCCTCCAGAAGTGGAGTGCTCGCACTCCCAAACTGGCAATCATGTTAGCATGCTCTGAGAAGTTAAGTACGTGATTGGCTCCTCTGAAATCAATGGGACTATTGATGAGGTGCATTACATGCGAGTCTCAGTGCTTTGCTCATGAGGATCAGAGCGCCTGGCCCTTTGCAGAATCAAGCACAGAAAATGCTACTGCTAAACTTTCGCTGAATGAATGCTCGCATTGACTAAATGGCCTTTATACTGAACTGTATTTCAATAATAGTGTTGCCATGTGCCACTGCCGCAGAAAGGAAGGTCTCAGCACTGACCTCAAGGGCTGACACAGAGCGATTGTGAGAAGGAGTCGGCGCAAAGAGAGGGTTCCTCCAAGTGGAGAGACCTTCCCCGCTTGCTTGGAGGAGTAACAGAAGGATATTTAGCAGCCCAGTCTACTGAAAATCTGATGAATGCACACTGCTGTGGCCTGAAATCTCTTATTAAAAATGCAACATGGAGCTTCATTTTCCAGCACGCCCTCCCCCCCCCCAAAAAAAATCCTCCTCCCTCCAATTGCCCAAAGCACCTAATTTACAGCAGTCGCTCAGGAGTCATCAGAGAGGGCTACTCTTCAAAGCCACACAAAGGTAAAGCAATGGTAGTCACCAAGTGCCGGAAAAAGCCTGATCACCCAGAAACACAGACATATCGTGGTGGACACCATACTAGGTTCTTTACAGGTGACAACAGCCAGAGTTTGGTAACTACCTTTAATTGCTGACAATCAGCTGCAACCTGGCAAAGTTAAACACCTACCAGATGTATTTCCCTCCCTACTTACCTGTTACTCACACTGGAGAGTAAAACATTTTACCACCTTCTTACAGCAGTTTGTCACCCACTGTGTAACTTAATTGCTTTCTCCTTCACAGCTGAATCAGACTCCGCACAGGACCGCATATATATTCATTATACATTTCTCCTTATCCGAGCAAAATATTGAGCCCTGGGGGTCTAGCACCCAGTGTTGCAAACCTAACCATCCTCAAAGTAACTATGCATCTGGGCAGTAAGACTTACAAAATGAGACCTTTAAAATCTTTGTGTATGCACATCTTTGATCTTGCTGCTCTAATAAGCAGTTTCTTACAGAGTATCTCTCAATTACAATTGATTATACTGTAACTTTATGAGTCATTCAACCAAATTTTGCATATCTATATTTAATCTCTTTTATTTTTACTTGCCAAAGAGGCATCAATACCTCAGTCAGCAGTGATTATATCAGTGTTTTGGGGGGGTTTCTTGAGACAGGCAATACTATTTTTTCCCCCAAACAGTAAGAAAATTACACTCATTGCTCTCTCTGTAAATAACACAAACAAGGGACAATGCCAGACACTGGATAATAAAGTAAACCAAGTTCCATTAACAAAATAAAAAACCACTTGGGATAACTAAAATTACTGGCTAGCTTTTCACTATGTATTTAGCCTATAAACATTTGGAAGCAAAATCACAGGCGTGTTCCACCCTTCATGGGGTTTATATCTGACACAGCTGTTTGCTCAGTTCAGCAGCAGTGCAGTTTTAGAAGAAAAAATCTATATAAACAGCAGGTTCCAAGAGAAACATTATTAAGGAAATATGAAGCAGAAAAAGGCTGGAAATTTACATTTGATTAGGCACTCATTTATATCCATAATTGTGCAAGAAATGTCTTAGAGTCACCAGTCACGTTTGGATTTCCTCCATACTTCCCATATGGGAACATAAAATATTATCATCAGGGTTTCTTATAACAAATATTGATCTACTGATACCTTATTTAGAATCTAAGCATCTAGACTTCTGGAGGGTGGCTTTTTTTTTTTAAATATGATATGCTAAAAATAAAACAGAAAAGGAGACCACTTTTTAGGACCCTCTAAGCCTTCTTATGTCACCAGGAAGAGTTACTTTAAAAAAAAATTAATGATAGAGCCAGGGAGACATTATTTTGCAAATTGAGTTTATACTATGGAGGCTATCCTTGGGTAGAAATTAGGTTTAGATGAAGGTTCGGCATATGAGTTGAGAACACAGAAATTCTGCCATCTACTTTTATGAGATTTTGGCTGAAACTAGTAGAAGGCTTGAGATACTGGATAGGAAGCTTCACACTCAACACTCCACATTTGCTTCAATCTTTTTTTCAGTAGAAAGTAAACCTTTCAACTAAAGTAGACATTTTTTGAGGACAATTTGTCTTGAAAAACAGAAGCACATGGATCAACATTAAATTTGTTTTTTTCTAATAAAAGTTAAATTTTCTGAAGAAAGTTCTTCCCCTACCCAGGATCAGTCACCATGTTTTCTGGTCGAAGGGTTTTTTGGAGGGAAGAGTCGAAGAGCAAAGCGGAGGTTTTTGAATTTTTTTCAAGGTGTTTCTTGGGAAAACAAAAAATTGCATGAGTAAGCAACTTTTCGGTAGGATGGAAAGCTTTTGCTTCACAGTTCCATGAAGAATTGTGAACAGGCTTTCCTCCTCTTGCGTGGCTGCAGGGGCATCTCCAACCCAACACTGATGCCTGTCTGCAGCCAGATCTGCCCGTCCACCTCTGCCCGAGCCCCTCTCGTTGCCCAACCAGGGGCACCTGAGGAGCACCCACATAAACCTGCCGCAGCATGATTCAGCTTTCTCAGGAGGAACAAAAGGGTTTCCAGGCAACTTTCATAAAGCTGGGTATTATTTATTCCAAGCAAAAGCATTTTATAGAAAAGCATTGCCATAGGCAGTGAACACATGGGTAGTTTTTCCAGGCAGTCGCGCACCAACCCACAGCCTGACAACAGCATGTCGCCCTCAGGCAGGTAAACTAAGCTCATCTTGGTTTACAAACCAAATCTCCCTCCAGAGGTGAGATTTATTATTCGACTGTTTGCCAAGGACACCGAATCAGGTCGGAGAGCTCACGTTTCCCAACCCAGAGGAATGAATTTTGGAAGATTTGTTACCGATGCAGTTCCCACGCAGAGGGCTTGCATTAGCTGCTGCCCCCACCTCCTGCATTATTCTTCATCTCTGCAGAAAGCTTGGAAACACAGCTGGTAGCAAGCCCATCAAAAAACATAAGAGAACTACCCCGTGACTATGGCCTGTGGTCACCATTGCTACCACAACGCAGGGCCTTCTAGCCTCAAACCATGGGCTTGACTGTAGAAGGCTGGCAGAGGTTCAGCCTCTGCTGCCGTTCTTCGTTTCTGATTTGCAGCAGTTGCTCCACTACGGCCGTCTCACTGGGGATTTTTCCACTGTAAGGGCTTTTGGCAACCGCCACGTCCTATCCTCACTCTCCCCCTTGAAATCCCAAGATCCTTATGTCATGCACCAATTACACCAGATTCACTGTTTTGTTCCAAATGCAACCATGTGGCTTTGTTTTCGGTCATAATGACCTCACACGTTTTCATACACTTTTCAAGTTTTCCTTTCTTCTTGTTTCAATTGCTCCACCAGTTTCAGGGAGCTGTTGATCAAATTATTGAGTTCTCCCTTTCGCATAGTTCATTATATAATTTTCACAGACTTTTTAATCTGTTGAAGTAAAAGTTTCCAGATCCCTGTCTGTTAGCTCTGGTTTTACTTGCAACAGCTGTTTCAGAAGGCCACCTCCATGACTTTTATTAGCTGGTGCATTTGAGCAGGAAGTAAGATTCTGAGACACACTATTCTCTGCCCTGAATTTGTAAATTGGAAAGATATCGTTCGTAATAGTTTTTTCTTTTGGCCTCCTAGATCAGTTTCCATCATCCCCAGTGCATAGGGAAAGTTAAAGACAAAAAACAGACAAAGTAGAAGCCATGAGGCATTTATTTGTTCACAGTCTCTCCTCTTTGATTCCCATCTCTATCCCTTTACTAAATCATGTTTCTGACCAGAATCAAGCACGCAGGGGAAGGCTCTGTGATATCTCTTTCAGCAGCTGCTTGTTTTGGCAGAGTAGCACAGGGTAGCCCTCCTTCAGTAAAAGGATATGCAATTTCCCTCCTATAGTGTTGTTAATTCACTTTGTTGACTGCTCCCCTCATTCACTTATGCAGTTGCACACAGCATGATGTGGTGGCTTACGTCTGCAATGCATTACGAGCTCAGCTTTTCATTATGTGCTGAACACACACATGTCTCAGCTTGCCCAAGGCAAACCCACGAATCCGCACTCCAGGCAGCTGGCCTGACCACGAGAGGCGTTGGGCACTTTTTTGAAGAAGCAGCCACCAGGTTTGCAACCCGGATCCAACTGCCGGCCTTTGCTTTAAAAGCAAAGACTTCTTGCCTGAGAAACTTCCTCGATATGCCTCAATTCCTTCCACATTGCTCCAAAGGGGTTAAACGAAAAGCCCAGTGTGCTCGCCGTCTAAGCAAACCTCTGGAGCAAGCCTGCACTCGGCCAGGGGAGCAGGAGGACCCAGCTCTCACGGCAGTAGCCCTGGCAGGGAGAGAGGACAAGCGAGCCTGGGAGTGGGGCCAGCACCCAGAGAGGAGCAGTAACAAGGCTCTGCCTGGATTGACTTGGGCGCACTCGGGACCAGGGTCACAACAGGCACCTCACACGCAGAGGGGTCCTGGGCCAGGCCCTAACACTGTCCTTGGGAAAGCAACAAAAAAAATCAACCGATAGCCCTCTAGGGTGCATCTAAAAACAGGGATGCTCTCAGTAAAAGATTACATAAATGAAACTTGGCTACAGTATGGATCTGCTCACTCTGCATCTGCCAAATCACTTGGCCTACTGCATTACCCTGAAAAATAGCTCATCTGCCTGAAAGCTTGCCTCTCTCCCAGCTACATCAGAAGATCTAATAAAACGTTACCTTTGCCCACAAGCCGTGTCCCTCCAAGGAACGTTATAAATGTGCTTGGCCTGTATAAGTTACATTTACTCTGACACTAACAGGAGGATCTTTACCTGGGCCCTAGGTCCTGCACAGACTGAAATCATCTATTTGGTTTCACTGGCTTCAAAAGCTGAACTCCTGTGAGTTCAGATCTCTGTTTTCTGTACACTTTGTGTTTTTATACTCCTTTTTTTGTCACCGGGATCCTTAGGATGACCAGCAAAGTCTTGGTGGACTGATCAGTGATCTCACACCACAACACTGATACAGAGCTCCTGACCAACAAGGTGTACGTTTAGATTCACATCCTGAAATAGCTGGCTAGAGAAGGTGCTTAAAGGTGAACTAATCAGGTCTGATGGACGCTAACAGGCTACCTGAGGGCAACCATCAACTTCAAAAGATGTCCGCTGCTTGCTGGCTCCTAAGTTGTTTACCCACTGGCTGCTGCTGTGGCTGCCTATTAGTTGCTGCCACATTTACTCAACGGCCACTCTCACCTGCAACCAAGGAACAAGTCTATTGATGTTGAATACCACAACCACCAGGACTATGGCCAATCCCTCCTGAAGCTCTGCAAAACTGCCTCCAGCAGTTATCCACTTCAAAGATCAACACTTGGGACTCCAGTTTAGAGGGACGTCAACAACCCATAATTCATTACTCTTTGGCAGGTGGCTGGTAGCAACTGAAGATGTGAGTGAGTGTGTACAGACAGAGCTAAAACCCACAAAATTGGAGAACAGGTTTTTCAAACTAAATTAAATAATTAATCTCTGAAAAATCTCATAGGTACATTTTATGGGGAGGGAAACTAGTTGTATATTTAATCCTGAAACATCATGCTATGCTTACCTACATTTGCCATTTGAAATTTAAATATATCCAGCTGTACCGTATTCATTAGGTATCAAATCCCCTACGCCCAGAAGTGTTCATATTTAACAACAAGTTTTTCATTCAAGTATAATGCATCCAGCTCCCTACCTCTTCCCTTCAAGGAGAAAGTACACTTTCAGTGATGCGTATTTGTGCTCCATGGTAGATTGTATCCAATGGAAGCTCAGTACAGGGGTTCTGGTCAAAAATCCCCCTCCTGCAAGGGACTTACAGATCCTTTCCAAGAACATGAGTAATGACTTCTGGCTGAGTAACCTTAAACAGAATCTGTTAAAACCAGGAAAAACTAATCTAGAGGTGGATTTCACAGTCCAGGAAGCCTGCTACTCAAACTATCAAGGCTAATCCAAGCTTTAGGGTTTTTTTTTTATTATTATTATTATTATTATTATTACTCTTTACCCCTTTTTGCTAAGGTGATAATTTTTAAAATATGAAATGGTATAAATCAAAGTTGGGCTGAGAGTTTACCATGTTTCTTCCAAAAACCCATGGGTATTTACGATCCCCAGGATGGCTTTACGAACTTTATAGGGATTCCAGACAACTGTACATTTATAAGTTTACTGCTGGTCTCAAAATTCAGAAGATCCCAAAGTATTTTACAGGAGACTATGGCCCTCTGTGGAGGGATGTTGGTGCCCTGTGTCTCCCTCCCCTCTGCCTCAATAGTTGCAGTCTCTCGTGCTACGAGACAGGAGACTCAGTTGTGGGGCTTCGGCTCGCAGTGAGACATTTGTATTATACAGAATTATATTTGTAAGGAACGGTCACTTGATATAGAAATCAAAAGACACCTCTTTGTGCAAACTCTGGTCTCAGGGAACAGGAAGAAATGGATGCCAATGAACATTTAGGAATTTAGGACATTTAGGCACAGAATTAGTATTTTGTTTTCCATCAGATACCTAAGCTCTGACCTATATCAACAGAATTTTGCTAAATTTTCACTTGCTTGGCTTTTGTTTTTCAGTTACAACAGCCGGATGAATCCTTCTTTGCAGCTGTATCCTACTCAGTGAATGACCTTACATCTGCATTCATCTCAGGTCATCGGATGTCACCCAGCGTATGCACCAGGCTCTGCCACCTGCCCGGCCCTATCCACCCACTACGTGTCCCTGCGGCCACGGGGCTTCCTCTCACTGGGCAATGACCAGGGGGCGAAGTCCTCAGGCCATCCCTTCTCACGCTCCTCCTGCTGCCCAGTGGCACCAGTCACCACAAGTGTGCAGACTTTACTCTTTACATGCCCCAGATAGCTACATTTTTTTCTTAGATAACTTTGGAAGTGAAGTGCTACTTTGAAGTGCAGCTTTGGACAAATTTTAGCATTTACTGCATTTTCATTCTGGTGGATATCTGGTATTATCCTGAGGCATTTGCTTGCAAGGGCATTTAACATACCTAGTTTTGAGCTGCAACACACTTTAACAAGACACTTGAGATATAAACTGGTCATTGGAAAAAATGTATCAGTCTGACTGTGCCAGTTCATGACACTATTTCCTTCAGGATATCCTCACTGACTTGCATTTCATTGCCAAAGTAGGTAAAAGTTTGGCAAAACTTCCCAAAGTTTGTGAGTTTATGGATCCTCATTAAACTTGCTTCTTTTTCATAACAGACTATTAAGGCTATTAAGCTTCCTTTTATTTACTTTACATCCTAAATATCCTGCAGTGATCACACAGATGTTTATGCAGCTTAGGTAACCCATAAAACACAGCTTAGATTAACTTACTTTAGTGCACCTGGGCTGCCAAATCTCACTGGGCACTTTACACTATCCATACAGCATGGTTCTCCTGAAAACGTGTCCCCCAGTTTATTGACCAAAAGGTAACAAGAGAGCACAAAACGGTTACAGCAGATGCAAACCAGGATCCACCTAGCCAAGCAGCAGTATCCAACAGTGACCATGAGTGGAAGCTCAGGGAAGAATTAAGAAAGCAGCAAGTGTATTTAGATATTTTCCCTTATACATTCCCAGCCCATGACATTTTTCAGCTTGGAGGACTTCCCGAGCTGGTTGTGGTATCAACTGTACCAACAGACGAGCCCAATTTAGCAGCATGTGCTTTGTTTGCTTTCTAAATCAAAATAAACTCTGTAGAAAATAAATGCTGTAGAAATCACTTTGTTCTGTCTGCCAAGCTTTGTGCTGTCTTTCTGAAAAAGAGTCCGTGGCACAGTTTTTTGAGAAAGCTTTCTAGTGTCACATTTGCCATAAAATATAGTTCAGAACTTATTAGAGACGAGGCAAATGCTGGAATGTTGAAGGGTGTTATAAAATTTCATAAAGTGTAAATGAATACATTCAGCACTGGTCCCAACACATTATATGTATTTTTATGGTTTCCCCAGGAACAGCGAATTCTGAACTGGAAAAGTATTTTCTGCAAACATGCAGCTTTTTGAGGGAAAGCAGAGCAGAGAGGCAGGGTGCTGGCGCATGCGAGCACTCCTGGAGGTTATTTTCTGCACTTGACGGCCCCGGCTGAGTCCTGGCACGTCTGGCTGGTCACCAACCATGACTCACTGCTTTGTTTCTGGTGTCAAGAAACGGATTTTCAAGTCTCAAACTGTCCTGGCAGCTGATCTCAACAGGGAAAGAAGTTTTGCCTGCTAGCCTGCAGAGTCAGAAACTTCTGTTGCCTTCAGGGAAAGCTTAGCGTTTACTGAAGAAATTTGCAGTTGTACTTGCCTAAGAGGTAACCATGGACATCTGGGGGATTATGGAGGCAATCGACTCATTATTAAATTTTACCAAGTGGTTAATCTAGTTTAATAATCTTCATTTTGGGTTCAACTTTCACACGTACGCAGGCCCCCCCCATGCAGCCCATCACAGGAGTGTCTTTTCCAGTTTCTTTTCCAGGCTATAAACCTACATAGCATTGACAGCTGCTCCACACCTCACGTACTGGAGATATTTGCCATTAGAGCCATAAAACATATATCAGTGTGACTTCCTTATACTGTCCCTAGCATAAGGAAGCAAAAGCCAGACCCATCTCCACAGCACACAGAGGGTGAAGCTCCCTCCTCCAGACCTCAAAAGCCGAGATTAAACCAGGCCACAAGACTAGCTGCTTGCCAGGTTTTATCTTGGAAAACAAGGAAAATATTTTTGACCGTTGGGAACTTGGGGGGGGGGGGGGGAAGAGGGGAGAGGGAAAAAAAAGACAACTTTTCAATGTGTGATACTGAAATAACCTTAAGCGCTGAGCCAGTATTTCTTTAACTGCTATGATCTAAAGGAAAACCGTCATCCACACCAGCCTCCAAAAGCCTGGTCTGTAACACTGTCAGGAGGCTGATTCAAGCTGACCACATATACCACAATTATCTAAGGCCAATAATCTTGGCCTCCAAAATTAAGGTGAATGTTATTTCACAAGATCACTGCAAATGGAAACTTTCTGTACAAATTTTTTTCAGTTTAAATAAAGATGTTAATGAAGGAGGTGGGGAAATCAACAAAATGCAACATGCAAACAGCCAACTAACTCTTCTGAGGTGGACATTAGATTTTTAAGAAGCAAAAAACATGCAAAGTTTTAGAGAGAAAGGGGTAAAGGATGCAACACAAGAAAAATAACCAAACAGGGCTATTTATATATACATTTATTTCCTTGTTTTTAAAAATTCTCTTTTCTTTTCTTTTTAACAGGAAATTTTTCTTCATGTCTTTTTTTTTTTAAACTGCTTTGAAAAAACAATCATAGTCTGCAATATCTTTACATTTTGCAAATAAAGTAATTAATTCTTTCTTTTGCTTCAGACTCTATATCACAGAAGCAAAGTAAAGGAATATTAATAGCCATGAAACTGGCCTCAAGAAATATCTGTTGCTATCCTTGCAACCCCCTGGGCAGGAGAATGGCTCTGCTTTCCAGTGAGTCTCAGGTCTGTGAACCAAGCTATTTCAGGAGAATATAAACGAATTCCAGCAGGGAAAGCACAAAAGGAATTTTAAAACTCCTCCTCTACATCTCTGTGCCATTGGAAACCCAGTTGGAAGGAATTAAACCCACAATGCCATACTAAACACAGATATAATCGGATGACTCAAGTTCTACACAGCTATTTCATCAGGGAATAAATCTGTAGTTACTTCTTTATACCTCTCTCCCATAAGCAATTCAGCAATATATGAGGGCTTAAATTCTGCATCAGATACAAAGTGGAAAGGTAAAGACATCAACAGAAAGTTTTTTTTAAACCATAGCATGAGGGATTGCCAATGGCCCACTGGGTAGAAACTCTAAATACCAATTAAATTATCTTCTATATGCAGCAAAAGCTTTAACTGTCTGCCAGACAGTGCCATGAGAAATAACTATATGTCACAGAGGTCCCCAAATATGCAAATCAGTGACGGACAGAAGGCAGGCACTGAAACCCCACACCAGTTGTCTTTATCTCTTGGCATTTAATGTTTGCTTGTTGGCATGGAGGAAATGTGTCATAAGAAGCCAGTTGGCAACCTCATTCAGACAGGAAAGGATTCCCCCAGTGCAGGATCTGAGGCAGACGTACACACTCCCAACTGAGTAATTTTCGTAGTTCAGATTTTGCTAAAATTCATCATGGCACTCCCCATTAGGCACACGCCTACAGAAACACTGTGAGCAAGCTTGCTATTGCAGGTATGATCAGCACTGCATAAAGGTAATCTCTCCCATCAGGCTGATTACCTTCTTTATTTGTTTGCTGAATCTCCAGGAGATCCAAAACCACTAAGTCAAAATTCCTTTTTTCTTCTAGGCATATTTTCCATCTGAAACTTACATTCCTTCTTTTCACAGAAAAAGAGTACAGAGACATTTGATGGGATAGCTCGGTAAGTTTTCCTTATTGAAAACAACCGTAGACCACTCACTCTTTTTTTATTTTTATTTTATTAGAGACAGTCACCCTGGTAAGTGGGAACTCACAACAGTGAATTCCTGGTTATATCAAAATAATCTTGAGCTAAACCAAACTGTGCACATTTTGGCAGTGTCTGGTTGATATAATAATTTCCCCTGCTGAAGCAAAGATGTAAGACATTCTCATTAGAATCTTCTCCATAATCACATAAAAATCAGACTTCACCTTTTTGAATGCCCTTTCACAACACCTCATTCAGAGTTAGGTGCTAGAATTCAGGCTCAGGGTGGCCTCTTAATAAATATTAATTGAAAAGGAGAAGTGTACTTTCTGCTCCAGGATAGTTGAAGCTTTGCTTTTAGTTTGTATATGGTCATGTTGTGCATTAGTACAACTGTTGCCAGAAAATTACAAATATTGGCAGCAACATATGGAAACCTGGGCAACAGAACATGCAACCAGACAATAATGCTAATAACGAAGCATGCAAACAAACAGAAAACAATTTCCACTGCAACCAAACTGCATTTTTCAGACCTGTTGTAGTATGTTTCTGTGCCAGCCATGAAAGAAACACTGTGGTGTAACTGAATATAAAAACTATGCTCAATAAAATTCAGAGCCTGGTCAAGATGAGTCAAATATTAATTATGACATTCAAGGCTAGCAACTGCTTGTTAACATCAGAATATTCTCTGATGTTGAGAACAATCTTTAATAATAAATATGAATGTAACTGTGGAATAAGTTGGTGGGGTAGGAAAAAACAGCAATTGGTAGGTATAGAGTAATTCTTTCTAGCTGTCACTCCAAAATCAATTAATTTAATTTATGTTAGTAGAAAAGTACAAATATATGTGATCACTGCAGATAGCAGAAAAGTCCTCCTTCAGCATCCCTCTCTCAGTAGGCCTACTGTGGACTAAACACCTAATGCCTTCATGACTTGAGACAGCCTCTACCAGTCTAGACCCTTGCCCATGCCCTCTGCAGGGCCGTACTTCTGAGAGACTCCCAGGCGGCTCTTCCACGTAGCCTTCAGGTAACTCAAGGGGTAACAACGACCAGGTCTAGGTGACCCTGCTTGAGCAGGGGGGTTGGACTAGATGATCTCCAGAGGTCCCTTCCAACCTCAGTGATTCTGTGATTCTGTGATTCAGTGACCATGGGACCAGCAATGCTGAACCCCGCAGCAGGTTCACCATCCACCTCACCCAACTCCCAGGCAATACATCTGTAGAGGCACCTGTGAAATGCACAGGGGGAAACAACTTCACCCAGACCCATCGTGCAGGTACAGCCTGCAAACAGCTACTTACAAAAGGTCTTACAGACTCCCCTCTTCCATCACCCTAGAGCAACGCACCCTTCAGGCTGCCACTGTCCCCTCTCAGGAAATTTCCTGTAGTACAATGCAGGTTGCACATGTGCTATACAAACTAGGGTGGCACAACCACTGAATTAGGAAAGACCTTGAGAGGAAGGTCCAGCTCGTGCAGTTGTCCAGCAAGCAACAATTCCATTTTCCAGCAAGATTTGAAGATTTACTTTTTGTTTTCTTTTCACAGAACCGTTTGTATATTTTTCACGCTGGGGACTTCTGTTGAACCTTTCATTGCTCTGGGTTTCATCTTTAACTCTTATCTCTCACTCACTTTCTCTCTCTCTTATCAGTAGCAAAGAGAGGTACCTCAGCTGAGAAACGGGTGCCACATGCACTCTTGCAGTAAGCAGCTGTTATTTCTTCTAAGAAGAATGGGCTGACTTGCAAGTTGACCAAAGGTATAGCAGTGAAATTCCCTGCCATAAAGCACAAAAAGGTGTATCAAAAAGAAATAGCACAAAAACTAAGCAACTTTGGAAAGGTTCACTGACAGAAGAAGATCTAGCCAGTCCAACACAGGAAGAGACCATTGGAGTCCTCATCTGGTAAAGGGTGACTGATCATGTAACTCTATTTTTGGCTTTAACGCCCTTCAGCTGTGACGCCTACTCCAGATTCATAAGTGCTTTTTTCATGAAAAAACAAATGCTGATTACAGCTCTTTGCTTTTTACCTACATGTGGAGGTCCAAGCTATGCATACCACTCATCTTATTTCCATATATGACAACCTCACAGCACAAGCTTCTCTCTTCTTTTTCAAACAAACTGCAATTACTGCTTTAATAACTCTTCAGCTTGACACTTAGTTTAAAATAAGCACTAAAATTGGCTATTTTTAGAGCACAATCTGTTATTGATATAAATCCTCTCAAGTTTCCACTTAATCACAGAAGAGTATTCTTGGCGAGGAAAGAAATCCCTCTATGAAAGGCCTCATACGAATTAAAACACAAAACAATGAGCTGACTAAATAGAAACTAGTACCAACTTATGCATTTGAACTCCTCACGCTTGTTACCAAACTTCAACTAACACGATACAAAGCAATAGCTTAAACTAGCATCGCCTAACTATATGTATATATAAAATATTACAACAAGTAATCCTTAATTAACCTTAAAATGGTTTAATAACTGCTTTGCCTATGTAAACACTGATTACAGGTAAGTGCTATGTAAGCAAGCTGATAGCAAGCACTATGAAGCTAAGTATACAAATACAGATGCAAACCAAACCAATATATTGATACAGATTTGTAAGCAAACATTATTCCTCACGCTGATTTTCTCACGTAGTGAAATTTTCTCATTACATGTGCCTTAGACTTTATCACACCTCTAAGGCATATCTCTAGGGGCTAAAAAAAAGAAAAAGAAAAGTAAATCCTGTTTACTTAAATGTCTATGTTTTGTTAATATATTAGGTACACTTTAAAAATCCAGGTACCATGATGCTAATATTTGCAGTTTTCATTTATGTATACATATGCACTTTAGAACTAAAGCCAGCCTTTACCTCACCTTATGAGCACTTAGGAAGTTAAACAACCACAAATCAGCAAGCTTAGACTTAGGGAAACCGTAACCATTGATCCTCTGATTGCTGTGAGGACTCCAAATTTGTTCACAGCTACGGAAGTCTGCCACTGCCCAAGCTACAGCTGATGACCTGAGCTAACCTGATACTAACAGCTCCTCATTTTCTTGCTGCCTGTATCGAGTAGCTTCTCTGCTGAACTCTAAGCCCTCCAAGCACGGCACCAAACTATAGGGCTGGAAGGTGACGCCGAGTTTAGAGGAAAGGCGAGAGGTAAAAACAGTGGCATTAGCCCAGCTCTGCTACAAATTCCCTCTGCTGTTCTGCCATAATCATACAGGACAAAATCGGCTATCACCTGAGTACTTAGGTATGATTTTCCTGGGATGAGATGGATCGAACTTAACCTACTGGGCAGCAAGATTGTCGAGCATGGCTTGACACATGGAAATGTGCCTTAGAGTCTCTGATCTTCCTATTTCAGCCCCTATCCAGAACTTCTAAATTTTTGTCACTGTGCCACAAGGCTGTACATGTTTAAGGCAGGGAATACATTTGTCTGTATGTTAGGCACCTGCCACATGGGGGAAGAAGAGAAGTGACTTGCTAAGAGCAGACAACAGCAATAAATACGGGATGATGAACAGCAGGTTAATTTGGGGTTACATGGCCCTAGAGAATTAAGGCCTCTGTTTCCAGAGCAGATGCAAGGCAGACAGTGCAGAAATGCTACATCTGCTTCATCACTCGCCTGAGCCTATTCTGATGATATGAGAGAGCAATCCAGAGCCCGTATCCATTCACTCATCCACCTCCCTGCTGACTCCACTAGACAAAGATGCCAATTACTGTCAGATATAATTGTGACTCTGTCATATGGCCTAAAATGAACCCAACTCACTTTGGCTAAGCAGCTACGAGACGGTGCTCTCAGTTAAGGAGGTTCATTTGCAGAGTGATCTGCCAAGAGTGATTAGACAGAGCAGGACTATTTCGCAAAAGCTTGTCCAGCATAAGAGCCATGTGTAAAACAGCACACACCAAAGACATGTGTTTACACTCCAAAAAGTCTAGATTATCACATTACTAGAAAGATAGGAAATGATGAAGAACAAACCCTTCTGCAAAATGCATCAGAGTGCACCATGCCTTAACTGATCTGTTTCTTCCTGAAATGTTGCAGTCATGAGCACCAGAAAACTTTAACTGCATGATGATAAACCTCCCTATAATGCATCAAGCCAGAAAAACACCAGTAAGGAACAAATTTTCCATCTCCTGTTAATAGCAATTGAGAGATCCTTTATCTAACAGGGGACCTGCAAAAAAACCTCCTATTTCCTCTCTCGAATGAAGGTGCCGAGCATTCATACGCATATACACTTACAAGAATGCAAGCACGTACACATACATGTCACTTTTCTATTTTTTACCTTAAAAAACACCAGAAATTCTTATCCTCTCTGCTGTGAGTGGAGAACTCTGAAAGATCACTGAAATAGGATTTTTCTTAGTTTTCAGTAAAAAAGGTGAAGGTATTGAAAGTTTAACAAAAAAAGAACAGTGCTTCCAGGTAGGTGAAAAGTAGATATGTGCTAACAGTATTCCAAGTGCTTCAGATAGACACTAGAAGCCCTCTTTCCTTTTCCTCAGCTTCTCATTGCTTGTAATGCAATGTAGCCTCAACAGCAAGGTTTCTAGTAAGTCCTCCAGCAAGAGAAGCCAAGATTTAGTATTTCTAAACTGGTCCCAGCTAAGGTGCCTTTATACACCAAAAAGGCAAAAGAGACAAATTCTGTTTTTGCCCCCTTTTGAAAACAGTTTTAATGTATGCTTTTGGGGCACTTCCGCTGTCCACCACAGCACACAGGCAGTGAGGGAGCAGCGATGCCACAGAACAGCTCTGCTTCTGCACCACCCACACCTTGGCCACCACGCATGTTGCCATCCCTTTAACAAAGCAACAACGGCTCAAAGAATATAGTCTTGCAAATGTCATCAGTAATAAAAAACATAATAATAATAATCACTGTTGCCTCAGAAAGATTTTTAAACACAGAACTCAAGATTTAGTTCATTAGTTCTATCTTCCCTTACAACAGGAGACATGCCCCTTTCCTTGTGGGAAAAAAAAGTAGATTTTCCTCCTGTGTTTTCCTATTATACTTTACTCCATTCAGATTTTCTAGATGAAGCCCCTGCACCATATTTACATATTGTTTTACACAGCATGTATATGAACTTAAACAAACCAGATTTCTGAAGCACAGAAAGCATACCAGAGGCAGCTCAAAAAATCCAAGTGTTAGCCAAAATCTTCTGGCTGAGATGCTGTCATACCCAGTTACTGCAATAAAGCTGTGCCATCCAAGTTCTGCCAACATCCGAAACAGGAAATAAAGAGTCAGGGAAAAGTCACAGTGTTATTTATAACTCCCCAGGAAAGTCAGCATTATTGATTTCCAAAGAAAATACCCCACAAACCAAATTATCATCTCTGTGCAAAAGCATAAGGAAAGGAAAAATTAAAGCAGAATTCATGGTTTTTTTGCTCAGAAAGGCTCAGTCACATTCTCCCTCCTAAGGGCAGGACTACTGACTCCTGGGAGGTTTAGTGGTATGGACCAATACCCACACGGACATTAAAAAAAAGTATCTATTGCCCACCCAGCCTTTCCACACTCTTCCCCAGACATATTTTCAGCCCACCTCATGCAGTAAGGAAGTTGTGTTCCTCCTTTTACATCCCCTGAATTTATGGCTCCCTTCTACCCTGCTAAGGATACTAATTTAACAGTGCCTCTAGCCTAAAGGTACACGGGAAATACAGTGTGAAAACCATAGGCAAAGAAGAGCAACAGAAGTGGCTGCCCTTCCACTGAGGGGAGCGTAGCGCTATTCGAAACCCAGCTACAAAACACTGGGAAGCAGGAACAGTTAGCAGTACAGCAGCAGCTATGGAAATATACAATTCCAGGTGATAATATCAATTCAGAGACTTCTTAAGCTTTTCTAAAGCACTAGCTAGCACTCCTGTAAATGTCTCTTCCCTATTAACATGCAGAGAGAGCCCCTCTCATGGGCTTTCAGCCCAGATTAAGTAGCATGGCTGGGAGTATGGGTTTGAAGCCATGCCTGCTTCCCTTGAGCTGTAACCTTCCTATACCAGCTAAGGGTGCAAGCTACATCACCAAATTTCTGCCATCGTCTAATGATTTCCAGCAATTCTAAACCTATGCCCAGAACTGATGACTTTTTCTGCAATATACTGGAAAAGAATTAGAGAACCTCTGTTTACCACAGCACAAGAAACTTGCAATATGCTCCCAGAAGACCTTGCAGCACTCACAGGTCTTGAAGTATCCATGAGGACTTTAACTCAGAAGTGACTTTGCCTTATGGCTACTCAAACGGATGCAAGACTAGCCCGCATTCCCACAGCCAGGCACCAAACTCAGCATCCGACTCTGAAGTGAAAAGACAGCCGTAAAATCCCAATGATTAAAAAGATGTTTACATGCTTCCCATATATCACAGTTCCCCACTCCAGGCAGAGTCCTGATCACACATGCTGAAACCAACCCTCTTTAATGGGCTTCTCAAGCCAGGTTCATGATTGCTACTGAAAGGGAAAAAGCCATGATCCAGGCTAGAAGAAACATGGTCCTGTGAAAGGAGACATGTTTTCACTGCAAGATCTACAAATGAATCGGGGAATCACTGAGCAATTTACTTTACCTGTCTCTACATTGCCAGAGAATTTCTACTTGCAGATCTTTGTGAAGCACTTGAAGCTTTATTGCTACTATAAAAGCGTTAACATAGTTAATCTAAACTTTGTTCTTAGCTACAGGAGTTAAAACACCATCTTTAACGTTATGATCAGACAACAGGCAGATCTTCTGCCTGTTCACAGAGCAGGTAGAAGGGCTGTCTGTGAGGGAAGCAGTTCATGCTGAATGTCTCCCTGCTCCTAGCCATGACTTTTTACTGCAGGTGGACCTGCTCCACAGTTGAAGGGCAAGAGCATTCCTCAAGGCACCATCGTCGCCCAGAAGTTTGCTTCGCTCTTTGTTCAAGGTGGGTGGGCGCTAGACAAGGCCCACCCTCCAAAGAGTTTTGAGCAATTGTTATGACGTAACGCCAAAGAGAGAAAGGTTGAGAAAACTGTACCATTCTGAAACGAAACATGGAGAATGACTTCCTTTATTAACTGTGCATCTCGCTATGGTTTTGTGTACAACAGCTGTAATCTGCTCCTCTCATTTCTGTAGCTCTTTCCACTTTTTTGATATGAAATACAGTTTATGGCCCAGCAGGTTTAAGGAAACTCATAAAGTCACAACAGAGCCTCTTGAAGTATTTTAACAGTTCACTAATTGAAAACTGTGGAATCTGTGTTTCCTAGAAGACTTTGGCTGATATTTCAAATGGAAATCTGATTACTGTGATTCATGGATATTTTCCTACTAAGACTTGCGAGGCTTTCAGTACTGAGCAAAGTGTTAGTAACATGTAGTTCATACTTTATCTGAAAATACATCTATTTAAAACAACATTCAAAGTGCACCAACACAATTATTCTACCTACTACAGTCATCTGACATACGGATCTCGAGCCGTGTTTGCCAAAAGAAAGCGTGCTGCAGCAACAGCTGCATACTCATAGAAGAAGTGATCTGTTAATCAAAGAACATCGTTAAAATGGCAGGCATATATATTGTTGCGTAAAAATTGTAGGAGTCTTTGGGTTGATTACAACAGGAACAAATTCTACCATAATCAGACTTGAAACTTTGGCATGGAAACACAGGGAAGGAGAAAGAAAAAGACATTTAGTCTTCTAAATGGGAGTAATAAAATACATTCAAATGATATAGAGGCTTTTAAGCAATCAAAGCAAATGGTATTAAGCTACAAGGATGACTACACTGACCTTTTATCTGACCTTCTGTTGCATTACTTTTACAAAGGAATATTAAGACAGTAAAAACTAAAAGATTAAAGGAAAATATCTCTGGTTTTTCGCAGCGTATTTTCTTTAGATGTAACAGTACAAGGCTTGACACCGTTTGATGAGTTTAATGAGTTAGCGAATTATAGTGTTGCCTGTACTGATCTAACACTCTGGCTGGAGTTGAAAAATCTCAGAAGGTAATAAAATGAGAAAACAACCAAAAAAGGCAGGGGGACAAGACAACTAATTGTAACTACTTTTAGCTTTTTTCCCTCCACTCCCTCCCCACCCCGCAATAAGCGCTCAAAGATTTCCACTCGATAGCATCCTGTATAAGACTATTTGGACACATTCAGGCTCATTTGGTTACACCTGTGAACAGAGTTTGTACCATATGCAAGGTGAAAAAATAAGTCATTTTTAACAGTAAAAATGTTTCTGAAATGTCTGTGGTGACCCTTCAGTACGAGCGCAAACTCATTTCTTCTCACTACAAATCTAGACCCATATTCACTCCAGAATTTATACAGGGAATTGACTTCCCCTTCCCTCAGGGAAAAAAAAAAAAAAAAGAGGCAAATGACTGGCGCTCCCCTTCTATTTCAAGATGAGTATCTGCACAGTGTAATAAGCTGAATGACTCCAAAGGAGTTTATATTGCCTGTCAGCAGTTTTACTGATTCTGATTTCCTGTATATAAAGATTCATACCTTGCATCCTGAAATTGCTAAGCAGAAAGTCTAGAGTTTGATTCATTTACCTCTTCAATTTTTTCAGAAATTTAAAAATATTTCTAGCTGTTTCAGCAAGCAATTTTGTCTCTTTATAGATGTGTTTCAGCAAACTTCACTAACAAGTCCCCTTGTCCATCCTGTCTATGACAAAAAGCTGAAAACACAGTTTAATTTCCTATCAATGGAGAACAAAGCAGTACAAAGCTAGAGCGATTTCCTAGCACTGGGCCCTATCCATCTCCACGAGGGCCAGCGGCAGCAGCTGTGTCCAGGCAGGAAGCCCTACCTCAGCCTCCAGCGCTCGACTGAGACGAGCTCAGACCACAGCAACCTGTCACACAACCTGTGTGCACGGTCACTTTTCCCACTCATGCAAGCCCACAGTGATATGACATTAGTCTCTCCAGGCAGGCTGTGCCGCCAACACGCTCAGCTGCCTTATAACTTAAGGCTAGCTCAGCTGTGTCTGCATGAGCTGAAATCACAGCACTGGCTGCTGCACAGACACACCCCTGGTTTTCTGTGTTGAATAAGAATATTTTTGTAAACTTGCAGCATTTTGGCATGCGAAGCTGCAAAGTAGTTTTCAGGAAGTGTGGCTTTACAGCACCGCACCGCTGACAGAATCACACAAGTTGCTCCATCCTAGCAGTGAGCAGGAAACCTTGCCGGCTGGAGGGAATCAGCCTTTCTTTGGGGTTACATGCAAAATATTTACTTGACTGAGGTGCTTTGGCCTCCATCACCTCTCCCCAACATCCTTTTTTCCTCCTACAGTTTTCTCATATAGATTTAAAGAATCAGTGCATGTACGCTGCTATTACTCTGTTCAATATTACCTGTGACAACTGTCCCAGCTGTTGCCCCAAATCAATTTCTAGTGGCAAATTAGCTATTTTCAGTTGTTTTCAAATCTAAATAAAGTCCAGCCCATTGTGAAGAGTAGCAGGTATATTCAGTAAACAAGAACGTTGTAACAGCTGTCCTCCCTCTCTTGTCGCCAACCTCCATGGCTCAGTGTAAAATACACTAAAATAGATTGCTAATTCCCTAAGCACTGAATCACTAACAGCTGTAAGTGAAAATATGCATCTGAGAACATTACTGTCTTGTGGAGCGGAAGGAATGCTTTGAAAGTCATCTCTCATCCAGTGATGCACTGATAACAATTTAGGATTTGTTTGTTCTCCTACTGCAGATGCAAAGCCAAGACTTAGCAAAAGTCTCACCCACAGCCAGCTGCTGCTGAAGCCCTCCATGAACGTAAAGTGCATGGGGACCCCTTGGCCCCCTTCCTGCACAAGACCTGCCTCTAGAAATGAGCTAAAAGCATGCTAATAACCATAATTCAGACAAGGCTCAGGGAAAATCCTATTGCTCAAGAGCCCAGAGCAGGAGGTTATATCTGGGCAAGCAAAGCATCAGGTTGCCTCACAAGGGGTGAGGCTGGAACAAGGCTGAATGGCACCACTAACACATGGTACCAAGCTGACACTGACAGACTGCACAAGAAAATAGCAAAAGAAATGAGCTGAGCGGTCGAAGTTGAGTGCACAGGAGAAATAACACCACCGATGAAGGAAGGAATAAGAAGAGCATAAGAGCCTGAGTGCATCGCTGAGAGAGTAAGCCTTTGGTTTTTTCTTTCTCTGGGGAGATTAGGAAAGAGAGGTCTGTCACTCCAAATGCAATTCTTTTGTCCAGAAAGGCAAACGTTTTCATTATCAGGACAAGGCAAAGCAGGTTGTGAGCCCATTCTAATGGCACCTCTACTCTGTGAAATGGCATTCAGGACAGAGACGTCCAGGCTGACGAGACCCAAACCACTAAGCTCCCCGGCAGAGCGAATTTATCAGCCAAAGGTCTCTCAGGTGAGCTAGCACGTGCTACGCTAGCCTGGCTCTGCCACATCTGGATACCAGCTGGCACAAGCCTGCCTGAGTTACACTCTCCTTTCCTCCCAAATTCACGTTTATCATGATCACAGCAAGGCCACTTGTCTGATAAAGCCAGTGATGTTACACCCTTTTCATAGACACATTTAAAAATTATATAGTTTCCCAGGTACAGGAAAGTACTGCGGACAGGTGTACATAAAACTAACACAACTGACTGGTCACTAGTGATTACCCGTTTCATTACTCTGTATTTACACCCAAATGATGTGGTGCTCAAGATGGGAGAGTTTAGGTCAAAAGAGGTCAGCTTTAAATCATAGGACACAGCTGTAAATACAAGCTGTTTAAATGGTATGCAGGCAGAGTTTAGATTAGAGATTCCTCATGTTTCTGCTCTTGTGCCTGACTTATCTGAAGCTCTTTGATGGCTGGTCTGCTTCTTGAAATTATTTTTCATCTTAAAATCATTTTCAAGTGTAACTATATGATACACATGTCCCAAAAGACAAACTTCAGTTTCCTGACACTATGTTAGTGATGTTGCTTAGTTACCATAAACTTACCTGATTGACTCCCATTTAGAATAAACCAAAGAAACTGAGTCTTGGACTGCTGTAACAGAAATCAGGCATGTTTTAAGAAGAAAAGTTCTTCTTATGGATTTTAAGGATCCTTAAATTGGTGGAGTACATCATAATTCATTACATCACTATTCTGAATGAAGTCTATTTCTTTTCAAGGATATGTCTTCTAATCTTTGGAATATTGCAGAAAGAGAAAAAGTTACTCTAAAACTCTGAAATGCTTGCTATTAAAAATGTATCCTTGGAGATATGAGGCTCAAAGTAATACACATTTCTGGAATTTTAGAAGCAAAGCAGCACAAAAAACAAAACATGCACTTAAAGTTGTCACTGAACATATGACAGCCAGATGCATAAGGCCATAGCAACCACCAGTCACAGCTTCAGCGGT
The DNA here is from genome assembly GCF_036417845.1 of Apteryx mantelli. Classification (NCBI taxonomy): domain Eukaryota; kingdom Metazoa; phylum Chordata; class Aves; order Apterygiformes; family Apterygidae; genus Apteryx; species Apteryx mantelli. The sequence continues at coordinate 25,973,537 of NC_090020.1, read as the reverse complement.
TCAGTTCACATGGCTCATTACAGAAGATGGACATTGAAAGTTGCTCGACAGCTCTC